>NC_053500.1:141478950-141558950 GCF_905171775.1 Rana temporaria | reverse complement strand
TCTGACTTTAATTCTTTCGAATTTTCAGAATTTGTTCTTTTATTCGGATTCTCAAATTGTCGAGGTTTTTACAATTTTCGGATCTTTACGAATTATCGAAATAATGAATACCGCATCTAACAAAATCTAAACACTAACAGCTGATTTTGAATGGAAATTCCAATACCTATAATTTAATAGTTATTATTAGTTAGTTATTATTTGTAATTTTATTTTTTTTTAATTACATTTTTTTGTAATTTTCTGATTTTGGAATTTTATTTTTTTGGAATTTTCTGATTTTGGAATATTCTGATTTTCCAATTTTCTGATTTTAACTCTTTAGAATATTCAGAATTTGTTCTTTTATTCGGATTCTCAAATTTTCGAGGTTTTTAAAATTTTCTGATTTTTTTACGAATTATCGAAATAATGAATACCGCATCTAAACGAATGGAATGTAACAAATTCCAATCACTAACAGCCAAATGTATTAGTTAGTATTTCGATTTTCGAATTTTCGGATTTTCAAATTTTCCGATTTTCGAATTTTCGGATTTTCAAATTTTCCGATTTTCGAATTTTTGGATTTTCAAATTTTCCGATTTTCGAATTTTTGGATTTTCAAATTTCCGGGTTTCTACCTATGGATTGTAACAAATTCAAATTTTATTTCCAAAGTTACGAATTTATTCAAAATTATATACTTCAATCATAACGAATGACCCAAAAAAAACCACAACTAAACAAAAATGAACAAATTTTTTCCGGCAGAGCGCACGTCTAATTGTTAATGGCGCCCCATGTATTTACAAGTGTTTTCCTGCACGCCAAACCAGACATGTTTTCTGCGTTTCTTGTTGTATAGAGGAGCCCATTGAATTGAAAGAGATGTGAGCGCACGCGTGAAAAATTGCGCCGAAAAGCGCCCGCGCTTGGTGGCGCCTGTAGGTGTGAAGTCCGCGGTTCAGCATTTAATGCCGCTGCGATACTATTTTATCATTTCTTCCATGACAGCTCGGGACACGGCGCCCCCCGCAGGGCCCGGCGGATCCGGTTACAGCGGCGCGCGTTTTTCTTGTTTGTATAACAATGATCTAGGAGGTAATCGCTCTACAATGATTAAACAATCGCAATTACAGCGGGACGGGGCGCGTACATCACAGGGGGCGCTGCGTCTGATGCCGGACTCAGAGGGGCTCCTGGGGGACAGCCTGGTAATGTCAGACTATGATGTCATCGATCCGCCAGTCTGCTGCTCACTTAGGGTCAGGCTAATGGCTTTTGTAATGCGTTTGGCTCCCGCCTCTGCGATCGCTGCGAACCGATTAATAGCGTGCTCTGACCGACGTCTAAACATCCTGCCAGTCCGGCACTCGGCACCTCGCTCTGCTGTGACGGCTCTCCGCCCCCGACGCTGGGGGGTCACCCTAAAGGAGGAGATCTCCGGATTTTATGGTAAAGAGGACCTGTCATCACATACAATGTTTTATGCCTGATAACCCAACAATGTAACCCTTCCTTCCAGGTATTTGTTACCAATCACAGAGATTCAAGGACTCCCCCCCAACAATCATCTGCTTTTCATAATAATAAGGTCCTAGGAAATGTTTTGAGGAACACAACAATCAGTTTGAGGTGTTGACTTGGCCTCCAGATTCTCCAGATATCAATTCAATCAAGCATCTGTGGGATGTGCTGGAAAAATAAGTCCAATCCATGGAGGTTCCACCTCACAAAATACAGGACTTAGCAGGACCTGCTAGTGACGGCTTGGTGCCAGATACCACAGCGTGGACTGACCATTCGGGCACTGCCGGAGGGCCCCATGCCACTAGGGGGGCCCATTAGGGTTGCCAGCCTCAGTAAAACCAGGGACAGTATGTAAAAATCTGTCCCTGAAATGTCCATCCTTTTGGTCTGAAAATCTCAAGATTATAGCTGCCCTGCCTCTCCGGTACCTACTCAGTGTGTGTATGTATACTGTGTGTGTATACTGTATGTGTGGCCCCATAATCTCCTATTGCCTGGGGGCCCCATAATCTCCTATTGCCTGGGGCCTCATAATCTATTGCCTGGGGGCCCCATAATCTCCTATTGCCTGGGGGCCCCTTAATCTCCTATTGCCTGGGGCCCCATAATGTATTGCCTGGGGGCCCCATAATCTCCTATTGCCCAGGGGCCCCATAATCTCCTATTGCCTGGGGCCCCATAATCTATTGCCTGGGGGCCCCATAATCTCCTATTGCCTGGGGGCCCCATAATCTATTGCCTGGGGTCCCCATAATCTCCTATTGCCTGGGGGCCCCATAATCTCCTATTGCCCAGGGGTCCCCCTAATCTCCTATTGCCCGGGGGCCCCCTAATCTCCTATTGCCCGGGGGCCCCCTAATCTCCTATTGCCCAGGGGCCTCATAATCTCCTATTGCCCAGGGGCCCCATAATCTCCTATTGCCCGGTGGCCCCATAATCTCCTATTGCTCGGGGGATTTATAATCTCCTATTGCCCAGGGGCCCCATCATCTCCTATTGCCCGGGGGCCTCATAATCTCCTATTGCCCAGGGGCCCCATCATCTCCTATTGCCCGGGGGCCCCATAATCTCCTATTGCTCAGGGGCACCATAATCTATTGCCTGGGGGCCCCATAATCTCCTATTGCTCGGGGGCACCATAATCTATTGCCTGGGGGCCCCATCGTCTCCTATTGCCGGGGGGCCCCATAATCTCCTATTTCCTGGGGGCCCCATAATCTCATATTGCCCAAAGGCCCCATGAGTTGTCCGTCCGTTCCTGGTACCTTCAGAGGTTTAGTCGAGTCCATGCCACGATGGGTTGGGGTAGTTTTAGTGGCATAAGGGGGGTCTACTCAATATTAGGCGGGTGGTCATAAAGCTTTGGCTGATCTAAATATTTGTTCCCCGCTGGATTTACCGAGACAGCCAGCAGACTAGAACTTGCATTTCTCCCATGACAGGTGCCCTTTAAATAATTGATGGGTTGAGGTCCTACAAAACTTTGCCATGACCTGCAATGCCATGCTGCCATCTGGACACCCCCATGACTGAACAAACACTCTTCACCTCCTATGCCCCGACGCAAGTCCGCAATCACCCCGCCACCCGCCAAGCATCATCGCGGGATCGCACTCACGGTAGAGATAAGAGAATTCATTTGTAGCACTTTCTTTTATCGGCAATGAAATGTAGACAATGCCGAAGCTTTTTGGCAGCTCTGGCCAGGATGGAAGGTTCCAACTTTTAATTGATGCCGCACATTATTTAATAGGGGGGGGGAGGGGGTACAAATTCAAAGGATATGTCTTAGTGGTGACACATTCAAATTCAAGCTGTGAAGTGAGCTCTCGTGTCTACAAGAGATTACAGCTTGAAGGGTACATTAAAATCTTGGATTAAATATATCCTCAGTGGCCTTCACGGGCTGCAGAGTCTGGAATTGGCTTGCCACCATCTTCTGAGTTCTATGTGGTCAACCACCCAAAACAACAGGTCAGTTACAGGTGGTGGCCCCACAATCAGCTCTTCTTCTCTGAAGGGGGTGGGTCACATCTTTGATGCCTAGGCCAGGGTGGCCTGAGACATCATATAACTGTGGAGGTCCACTAGGTCAGAACATCCGGTAATGCTCCTGAGGGCTTTATCAAACTCCTGTGAACGAAAAAAAACAAAACGTGAAATAATAGCACAAAGGCTCAGAGGGTACAGTATGGCCAATACTCTGACGAGAAAAGACCCTGAACCTCCAGGGGCGCAAGACTCCTGCAGAAGCAAGGTATGCCATGGTCTACCTATGCCAAAGCCAGGTGGACCCCACTCCTTAAGGCACCAGCTAAAGCCGTTCAACCAAGTACTTGGTGAGGGGCTCTCCTGAAGAGAGACCCCTGTAGATGGGGGAGGCTAAAGACCAAAAGGCCACAGAACCTCCTCCCCAAATCAGGGTAGGCCCATATGACCTACACCCACCATCTCTGTGCAAAAAAAAAAGTTAGACTTACACGGTTAGGCTTATTATGCCTGATTAGACGGAGGCTAAAGACCCAAAGGCCACAGAACCTCCACTGACATCATTGAAGGCCCCCTGATGAGCTGCACCCTCCATCTTTGTGAACAAATGTAAAATAAATGTTAGGCTTACACCGGTAAGACCTACTATCCCTGATTAGATAGGGGGAAGCTAAAGACCCAAGGGCCACAGAACCTCCCCCGACATCATGGAAGGCCCCCTGATGAGCTGCACCCTCCATCTCTGTGAACAAATGTAAAATAAATTTTAGGCTTACACCGGTTAGACCTACTATCCCTGATCAGATAGGGGGAAGCTAAAGACCCAAAGGCCACAGAACCACCCCCCGACATCAGGGAAGGCCCCGCGGTGACCTGCACCCTCCATCTCTGTGAACAAATGTAAAAAAAATCTTAGGCTTACACCGGTTAGACCTACTATCCCTTATTAGGTAGGGGGAAGCTAAAGACCCAAAGGCCACAGAACCTCCACCGACATCATGGAAGGCCTCCTGATGAGCTGCACCCTCCATCTCTGTGAACAAATGTAAAATAAAAGTTAAGCTTACACCGGTTAGACCTACTATCCCTGATAAGATAGAGGGAAGCTAAAGTGACCTTTGACCTCTGGGAACCCGCCTTCTGAACTTTGACCTCTGGGTGAGGTCCCTGTTCCAATTCCTGAGTCCTAGCCTTATTCTTCAATGGGAAACCCTAACAATAAGCCCTAACCCTAGCCCCAGCCCTAGCCCCTAACCCTAACTCTAAAAGGGATTCCAAGTTGGCAGAGAGACCCACATGGAAGCCCTTCCCAAGAAGATAAGTCATGTAGGGTGGGGGGAGCACAGGCCACTTGACCTGTGATTTACAGCCTGATCCTAGCTGCTGGATGTTCAGCATCATCTAACACTTTCCAGCCCATCCCAACTGTCCCTGGCCCACCCCCTTTATTCATTGGATTTCAGATCTTGGCAGTCATGGTGGTTCAACATCATATGTGGGTGTTAACTGTATGCAAATGTTTTTATAGGTTATTCAATTTGGGAGATTTTACACCATTTACAATCTATTTGATTCATTTGATATGACTGATATATGATAAATGAACAGCGGAGAACTACGTATGGGGAGGAGTATATCTAGTGAGAGCAAACTTCAAAATTATAACAAACAAACGTTTCTTATAGGTTACTCCACTCTGGTCAACACAAAAACATTCCTAAAACTCCTAATGGAAGAGTTGTATCGATCCCTAAATACAGTGTATTAAACAAACAGCAAGTCTGTTAGTAGATGCCGAGGGCTTGTTAGTGATCGTAACGTTGGCTGTGTGCTAGCCGGGTGGCCAATGGGCCTCCACAGAGTCTGAAGTGGATTAAACCTGCTTCTAATAACTTAATCACTTTCACCATCATGTGATTTTTCTTAAGTCTAGACTTGTAACGCTTGCAACATTTTTCCAATTAAACCAACTTCTTAATTAACGCCAAAGAAAAAAAATGAACGGCACCCGGCCTTCCCCCTTCTACTCCCCCCCCCCCCCCGTCTCCCTCATTCAGTCTCTTTCTTCGTCTGTCTGTATCTCGCTCTCTCTTTCCCTTTTTAAATTCAAATCCCTCTGTCTTTCTTCCTCAACCTCTCTCCCTCTCTCTCTCCCCCTCTCTCCCTCTCTCTCCCTCTCCCTCTCTCTCTCCCCCTCTCTCCCTCTCTCTCCCTCTCCCTCTCTCCCTCTCTCTCTCTCTCCTTTCTCTCTCTCCCCCTCTCTCCCTCTCCTCTCTCTCTCCTCTCCCTCTCTCCCTCTATTTCTTCCTCAATCTCTCTCCCCCTCTTTCTCCCCCTCCCTCTTCCCCTGCCCCCTCTCTCTCTCTCTCGCTTCCCTCTCTCTTTTTCCTCTCTCTCTCTTTCTCCCTCTATCTCTCTCCCTCTCTATTCCTCTCCCCTGTGTCTCTCTCCCCTCTCTCCCCCTCTTTCTCCCCTTCCTCTCCTATCTCTCTCTTCTCTCTCTCTCCCGCTCTCCTCTTTCCCTCTCCTTCTCTCCTCTCTCTCTCCCTCTCTCCCTCTACCCCCTCTATCTCTCTCCTCTCTCACTCCTCTTTCTCTACCATCTCTCTCTCCCCTCTCCACCTCCCCCTCTCTCTCCTCTCTCTCGCCCTCTCCCTCTCTCTCCCCCTCTCTCTCCCCCTCTCCCTCTCCTCTCTCTCGCCCTCTCTCTCTCCCTGCCCTGTGTGTGTGTCTCTCTCTCTTCCCTCCCCCTCTCCCCCTCTCTCTCCCCCTGTCTCTCCCCTCTCTCCCCCTCCCTCTTCTCTTTATCTCCTCTCTCTCTCTCCCCCTCTCCTCTCTCTCCCCCCCTCTCCCCCTCTCCTCTCTCTCTCCCTCCCTCCCTCTCCCCCTCTCCTTGCTCACTCCTCTTTCTCTCCTATCTCTCTCATCCCCTCTCCACCTCCTTCTCTCTCCCCCTCTCTCTTTTCTTTCTCGCCCCGTTCTCTCCACCCCCTCTCCTTCTCCCTGTCTCATTCTCCCTCTCTCTCCCCTTTTTCTTTCTCCTCGCTCTCTCTTTCTCTCTCCCCAATCTCGATCTCTCTCCTCTCTTTCTCCCTCTCCCCCTTTCTCCCCCACCTTTATCTCACTCTCTCTTTCTCCTCTCTCTCTTGCTCTCTTTTTCTCCCCCACTCCATCTCTCCTCTCTCTCTCTCTCTCCCTGCCTCTCTCCCCCCTCTCTCTCTCACCCCTCTCTCTCTCCCACCCCACTCTTCTCCCCCTCTCTTGCTCTCTCTCTCACCTCTCTCTCTCCCTGTCTCCCCTTTCCCCCTCTCTTTCTTCCCCCCATCCTCTGTCTCTTTCCCTCTCTCTCTTTCTACTGCGCTCTCTGTCTTTCTCTCTCTCCTCTCTGTCTTGTTACACTTTGCAGAGAACATGCAAAAAAAAAAAAAAGACCCTTCTTATTGAAATATTGCTGTGCATTACACCCTCGTAAATGGTTTAGAGAGAACTACAATTACATCTGGGCACCTTGTTAAAATGGACAATTTTTTTTTTATTTTTCCAGGGAGGTGGGAACGGCAAAGTTTTATGTTACCATAAAAACAAATCATTATGAGAACGGGGCCCCGTCTAAGATGATTGCCTTTATTTTATTTATATTTTCATGGTTAATGTTGCTCACTCTACACTTTCCATGTGTTTCATTATCACAAACGTCTCGTTCCCCGAGCTGGTACGGGGGCCGGCCCGTTCTCCCCGCCCGGCCGCTATGGCCTTGTAAACTGGGCCCTTATGGAAGCTTTATTGTGTTCCAGGCCCCGTTTCCAGCCAACCCAGTTTATTTGAGGGAGGCAAAGGACAGCTGGGAAGTTCTACCATCGCCACGAACGGCACGGTTCACGGCTCTAAAGAGTATTGTTAAAATAGGAGCTGGACCAAATTATTAAGCGCCAGGGCTATTAAAAAGCATTTTAAAATTTCCCAGAGGCCCCTAATCCAATGACTCTCTGCGTGTTGTTAAGCTACTGTTCAATATATTTATATAGTTTATATGCATTTTTTTTTTTCTTTACACGAGCAAGGAAAACCTTTATTTTTCAAATTAACTCGCATGCTGACTTCTTATTTCGTTTTGTTTGTGGCTTTCCAATCTGGCTATGTTTACTGTACCATATTACTGTCTTTATTTATATATTTATATTATTATTATTTATTATTATTATTTATTTATTTATTTATATATATTTGTAGTTTGCGTGTGTGTATATATATATATATATATATACACATAGGGCCAGATTCACGTACACTAGCAGTGGCGTAACGTATCCCGTTTACGTTACACCGCCGCAAGTTTTCAGCGTAGGTGCCTGATTCACAAAGGAATTACCTGTAAACTTGCGGCGGTGTATCGTAAACACGTCCGACGCAAGCCCGCCCAATTCAAATGGGGCGTGTACCATTTAAATTAGGCGCGCTCCCGCGCCGGACGTACTGCGCATGCTCCGTTAGGAAATTCCCGCCGTGCTTTGCGCGAAGTGACGTCATTTTTTTGAACGGCGACGTGCGTAACGTTCTTTCGTATTCCCGGACGTCTTACGCAAAAAAAAAAAAAATTGAAATTCGAAGCAGGAACGACGGCCATACTTTAACATGGCTCGTGTAAAGTTAAGCCATGTAAAACGAGGCTTAACTTTGCGACGGGAAAAAATTACTAGCGACGACGTCACGAACGCGAAAACCGTCGTGGATCGCCGTAAATGCTCATTAGCATACCCGACGCAGGAAAACAACGCGAACTCGACCCAGCGGCGGCCGAAGTATTGCAGCCTAAGATCCGAAGGCGTACGAAGCCGCAAGCCTGTCGGATCTTAGCCAAAAGCCGTCGTATCTTGTTTGTGAATCACAAATAACGATACGACGCGGCAAAATTTGAATATACGCCGGAGTATCAGTAGATACTCCGGCGTATCTCTTTTGTGAATCTGGCCCTTTTAGCCACATGAGTGACCCATAAATATTACGATGAATAATTTTTTTTTTTTTTATTATTATTAATACATTTTGATTTATTATTACTATTATGGTTGTTATAATAATTATTATTAATTGTATTATATAACAAATGGCGAGCCACCATTATTATTATTTTATTTTTAATATTATTGTTATTATTGTATTTTTAATATTATTATTATTAGTAGTAGTAGTAGTAGCGGTTATAGTAGTTGTAGTAGTATTAGTATTTTATTATAACTATTATTGTTGCTATAATTATTATTATTAATTTTATTATATGAGGAATAATAACAATTATTATTATTTTATTTTTATTATCACTATTATTATTAATATTATTTGGTGAACAGTGATCCTCAATTATTATTTATATTTAAATTATATTTATTAGTAGTAGTAGTAGCAGTAGTATTAGTAGTGGTAGTAGTATTAGTATTTTATTATTACTCTTATTGTTGTTATAATTATTAGGAATTATTATTAGGAATGAGGAATAGTGATCCACAATTATTATTATTTAAAGCGGTTGTATACCCAATATTTTATTTATTTTTTTACACCTGAAAGGCAAAAGGCATTATGAGCTAGTATGCACCGCACACTAGCTGATTATGAAATACTTACCTTGGAACGAGGTGTGGAGAACTTACCTGGTCCACGCCGAGCGAGATGTCATCTTGCCTCGGCGTGTCTTCCGGGTATCGCCGCTCCAGCGCTGTGATTGGCTGGAGCGGCGATGTCGTCACTCCCGCGCATGCGCCGCGGGAGACTTCATTCCGGCAAGGTCCAGCGGCTGCCGGCCTTTTAGCCGAGGATCCCCGCTGCGCATGCGCCGCTGCAATCAGCGGCGCATTGCGAGGGGAATATCTCCTAAACCGTACAGGTTTAGGAGATATTCTTTATACCTACAGGTAAGCCTTATTATAGGCTTACCTGTAGGTAAAAGTGGTAGTAAAGAATTTACTACCACTTTGTTATTGTTATTATTATTATTATCACTATTATTGTTATATTTTGAGGAATAGTGATCCACAATTATTATTATTTTATTTTTATTGTTATTATTATTATCACTATTATTATTATATTTTGAGGAACAGTGATCGGAGCCGAGCGTGGCCAAGCCTAGCCGAGTGCGCAGTACACTTGGCTCGGCACTATGCCGCGGCGCTCGGCTCCTCTCGCGTGGCTGCGGGCGGAGCCGAGCGTGGCCAAGCCTAGCCGAGTGAGCAGTACACTCGGCTCGGCTTGGCCTATTCCGGCGGCGCCCGGGAACAGCAGTATCGGCGTATATCGCGCACCCACGATTTCCCCCTGATTTTAAGGGGGAAAAAGTGCGCGGTATACGCCGATAAATACGGTATTTACACATTTCAGATTGGAAAAAAAAGCAAAAAAATCTTAAATTAAATTATATCACTTGTAAATAACTTTTTAATACTTTGTACCTTTGCTGACAGCTGAAGTGTAAACAAAACAGTTGCGGTAGGTATCGTAATTGGTATCGGCGAGTACTAAAAAAGTATCAATACTCGTAAAAATAAAAAATATCAGTACATCCCTATTAAAATTGATAAAGTTACTTTTATTACATTTTTATTTCACTTGCAAATAGCGGAGTTCTTCCTAACTGTTTAACAAAAAAAAAATAAGAAAACGATTTACTGACACATAACAAAAAATGAATACAACACCGGGGGGAGATAGCTGGCAAGAGCCGGTACGAGGCTCGCCAACCTCGGTATGGAAAAAAAAAAAATACACACAATAAAACGACAAACACGGCCAAGTCTTAAGTGAACTGAACATATCTCTTCAGCCGGAGCCCGGAGCCAAGTTGGCAACGGCGGCAGTGGAACCTTTTTTTTTTTCTTTCTGTGTTTTCTATAAAATGTTCTTATAGGTCGTGATTGGATTTGGGGGAAAACAGTTACAAGGTCGGACTATAATTTTAGAGCTGTAACACTTTCTCCCAGAATATCCCAAATTAGAAAGGTAATGCGGTTGGCTGGGAAAGAGGGGGGGGGGGGAGGGGTTATTATAATGGCGATGTTTTCTACCGTCCAACGTAAAGAAAAATAAAAAATTGCAAATAAAATAAAATAAAAAGTTTATACAAACAAGTTCGGTTCAAAGCGAGGGAGAGTCTCCGTGACCAAAATATTCCGTATGTTTATTTACTTTAAGGGGAATCTTATTTTAGACTCTGGATGGATGTTAAAATTAGATTTCTATTTTATTTTTAGAACCAGAGAGACGTCTTAAAGGAGAACCGCGGCCTATTTTCAGAGTTATTATGGAAAAGCTGACCTGAAAGCGCTATTAGACGAGGCTTCCCCTTTTCCTCGGCTTTGCTTGCTGTTTCATATTTCTCTATCCCTTAGCCAGATTCAGGTAGAGTTAAATAGTAGATACGCCGTCGTAACTCTGAATCTGCGCCGTCGTATATTTAAGTGTATTCTCAAATTGAGATACACTTAAATCTAGCTAAGATACGACCGCCTGCGCCGTCGTATCTTAGCTGTCTATATAGGCCGGCCGCTAGGGGCGTGTACGCTGATTTACGCCTAGAATGCGTAAATCAGCGAGATACGCCTATTCACGAACGTACGCTTGCCTGTCGCAGTAAAGATACGCCGTTTACGTAAGGCGTTTTCAGGCCTAAAGATATTCCACCAAAAAGATGGCGCAGCCACTGTTAAGTATGGACGTCGGAAACCACGTCGAATTTTAAAATTTTTATGTCGTTTGTGTAAGTCGTCTGTGAATAGGGCTGGCCGTAATTTACGTACAGGTCGAAAGCAATGAGTCTTTGCGGCGTACGTTGGAGCATGCACACTGGGTTACGTCCACGGACGGCGCATGCGCCGTTCGTTAAAAACCTCATTTACGTGGGGTCATGCTTTATTTACATAAAACGCGCCCACCTCTTCACAATTTGAATTAGGCGCGCTTACGCTGGCACATATTGGCTACGCCGCCGTAACTTAGGACGCAAGTGCTTTGTGAATACAGCACTTGCCTCTCTGACTTACGGCGGCGTAGCGTATATATGAGATACGCTACGCCTGCCTAACGTTAGGCACCTCTACGTGAATCCAGCTATATATTTCTAGATGGGTTAAAGATTTGTTAATGATTTATCTAGATCTCATTCTATAACAGAACATATCATTGAAGTGGTTGTAAAGGCTGAAGGTGCTTTCTGAAGGTTGCTCCCCCCCCCCCCCCCCTCAGAGCCCCCCCTATTACTTATCTGAGCCCCCTCTCGGACCAGCAATTTTCACAAGTGCCTCAGCTGTCCCAGTTCTCTCTCACCTCATTGGCTGAAATGTAGCAGCGGGAGCCATTGGCGTAAGATATTTTCTGAAAGCAGACACCACAGCCTATTACATTAGGGTGTGCACCCCAAAGCTCAAACACACGTGTATATATATATATAGCAATGGACAGTGTCAGTAGAACAGTGGATGGTGCCAGTGGGCAGGGACTGTTGTCAGTAGTTTCTTTTTATTTATTTTTAAAAATTACATTTTAACATTTTATTTTATTATTTAAAAAAAAAATGTTATTATTATTTTATTTTACAATTTTTCTAGGAGCAGCATTGGGGGGCTTTGGTGAGATATCAGGGGCCTAAACAGACCCCTGATATCTCACTTTTGAGGCAGAGAAAGGGGCAGAGATTCATCTTTACTTACTAAAGTGTTTGCTTTGTTGGAATTGGCGAAGACCCACATTGGAGGTCTTCAGCTTGAGAGTTAGGGCTTTTGGTATGTTGCTGTGCCATAGAGGAGGATGTTGTTACCTCCAAGGTAGACCTGTGCTCAATTCATTCCTTCATCTTTACTTACCAAAATGTTTGCTTTGTGGGATTTGGTGACCCACATTGGAGGTCTTCAGCTTGAGAGTTAGGGCTTTTGGTATGTTGCTGTACCATAAAAGAGGATGTTGTTACCTCCAATGTAGGTCTGTTCTCAATTCATTCCTTCAGCTTTACTTAACCAAATTTTTGCTTTGTTGGATTTGGTGCAGAGACACATGGAGGTCTTCAGTTGCCATTGGGAGAGTTAGGGCTTTTGGCACGTTGGTGTACCATAACGAAATATATGGCCATCAGACACACACTGGAGGTCTTCAGATTGAGATTAAAGGCTTTTGGTTTGTTGCGGTACCATAGGAGGATGGTGCTACCTCCAAGGTTAGCCTGCTCTCAATTGATTCCCCTCATCTTTACTTAGAAAAGGTTTTCTTTGTTGGATCTGGTGTCGACACACACTGGAGGTCTACAGTTGCCATTGAGAGAGTTTGGTATGTTGCTGTTGTGGTCACCTCAGGGCTATCTTAATGCAAGGGCACTGGGCACTACATGGGGGGCCCCACAATAATCTTGCATTACATTATACTTGCCAACTCTCCCTGATTTGCTGGGACAGTCATGCTTTTTACTAAACTGTCCCGATATGGTCGTGTCTCGGGAAGCGTCCCAGAACCTATACTGTGCCCTCCTGATCCCAGTATTGTGCCCCTCTGCATTCCCCCCCTGTACTGTGCCCTTCTGCATTCCCCCCTGTACTGTGCCCTTCTGCATTCCTCCCTGTACTGTGCCCCTCTGCATTCCCCCCCTGTACTGTGCCCTTCTGCATTCCTCCCCTGTACTGTGCCCTTCTGCATTCCTCCCTGTACTGTGCCCTTCTGCATTCCCCCCCGTACTGTGCCCTTCTGCATTCCCCCCTGTACTGTGCCCTTCTGCATTCCCCCCTGTACTGTGCCCTTCTGCATCCCCACCTGTACTGTGCCCTTCTGCATTCCCCCCTGTACTGTGCCCTTCTGCATTCCCCCCTGTACTGTGCCCTTCTGCATTCCCCCCTGTACTGTGCCCTTCTGCATTCCCCCCTGTACTGTGCCCTTCTGCATCCCCCCCCTGTACTGTGCCCTTCTGCATTCCCCCTGTACTGTGCCCTTCTGCATTCCTCCCTGTACTGTGCCCTTCTGCATTCCCCCCCGTACTGTGCCCTTCTGCATTCCCCCCTGTACTGTGCCCTTCTGCATTCCCCCCTGTACTGTGCCCTTCTGCATCCCCACCTGTACTGTGCCCTTCTGCATTCCCCCCTGTACTGTGCCCTTCTGCATTCCCCCCTGTACTGTGCCCTTCTGCATTCCCCCCTGTACTGTGCCCTTCTGCATTCCCCCCTGTACTGTGCCCTTCTGCATTTCCCCCTGTACTGTGCCCTTCTGCACCCCCCCCTGTACTGTGCCCTTCTGCATTCCCCCCTGTACTGTGCTCTTGGTGTTGACTAGTCTTTGATTTATGGAATGTTTTCCTTTTGTAAAATAAATTTTATTGAAAGTACTAATGAATATATGTTTAATTCTATCAACTATTTATACTTTATTACTTGAAATTAGGTGTGTAAATTGGGGAAAGCTGGTAGGGGCCCCAGTGCATCACTTTGCCCAAGGGCCCATGATGCTATTAAGATTTCCCTGGGCCACCTACAAGGTAATGTACTCATTGATATATATGTGCCCCAGGTTGGGATTCCAGGGTTGTTGCGGCAGTGTTGCTTCACACGTACGCACGCAACAAAAACCCGCCACGTTTTGTGGTGTTAGCCTGGAAAGTGTCCTAGGGGATTTTATGTGTTGTTCTTCTCTCTTTTCTGCAGAAGGGCAGATAAAACGAAGCTTTCTTATCCAGCTTACACTTGTTTTGTCTCCCGTGACAGTGTGGTCGCCTCTTCTCCAGACTGTAGCCCTGCCCATGGGTCGCACGGAGATTGAACCCAATGGGCGTAGCTTCTCTGGCTGTACCAACACACACACACAGCCCAAGCCGAGCCATAAAATTACCTTTGACATCAGACTACACCACACGTTTAACCCCAAGCTGTTTTTCAACAAGACATTTTGCATACACGCAATACCTTTCCGCGAAGACAATAGAGCCCTTTTGTTCCCATCTATCCTTTTAAGAGAAACACTTCATGGAAAAATAATCCTTCATTAGTTGGGTACCTTCTCATCATAAATTAATCACAGTCATTCCGTGTTACGAAACCTTTCTGCTGCCACATTGGAGCAACAAATGGAGGTTTATTTAACCCCTTTGCGGCTGGATCCATTTGGGTCAGGTGGCTTTAAAATGGAGATGAACACAAATAGTCAAGACGTTCTATCTTACGAGAAACCTCTAGAACTGTTAAGTGTACCCAGGCGGCATCCTGAAGAATGTTGATTTTCTCCGGAATGTGAGGATGACTAGGCAGGGGATGTGGAGTGAAATTTGGTGATGTCCCTACTGGGCTGCTCACTGTTCTCCTTGCTGGAGAGGAAGCTGTACTTGAGGACCTGCAGTGCAAGGATCTCCCTCAGAGGCGGCTCTTTAATTAGGCCTCGAACTCACAGGGGCCTCACGGCCGCCTAACTTGCCCAATGCATTACCCCAGTTTTGAGGAACAGGGGACCTTAACGCTGCTGTGCTCAGGTAGAGTTAAGAGCCCTGACTCAGGAGTGGGGCCGCCAGCGTCCCTAACAACCAGTGAATATCGGTGACAGCACCCCTTGTGACGTCAATGACTCAGCATGCCCTCAGTCAATGACGTCACAAGGGGGCGGGTTCACCCGGGGACATCACTGGGTGGCCCCCGTCCCTTAGTTATTAAAGAGCAGGATCTGGGGGCCGCCTTGTTAAAGAGGGCTTCTAGATTCCAATAAGCCCCCTGCCCGAAGACCCCCACAACCACCGGCCAGGGTTGTGGGGAAGAGGCTCTTGTCCTTGAATTATTTTTCCCATCATGGGTGTGAGTGGGGCCCCATGTCAGGTTTTGCCTAATGCCCCGTACACACCATCACTTTATGTGATGAAAAAAAATGACGTTTTTAAAAACGTCACTTTAATTGACCGTGTGTGGGGGAAAACGTCGTTTTATGTCTTCTAAAAAACGACCAAAAAAAATTGAAGCATGCTTCAATTTTATGTGTCGTTTTTCAAAACGTCAACTTTTACTTCACAGAAATTGACCGTGTGTAGCAAAAACGTCGTTTAAAACGAAGTTTTTTCACCCGCGCATGCCTAGAAGCTACTTATGAAGCGAGCTTCAATGGAAAAACGTGGTGGAACGTAACCTCGCTTTGCTAGAACATTGTGAGAAAAACGATGGTGTGTAGGCAACTTCGTCTTTGAAAATTGAAGTTTCAAAAACGTCATTTTTTACTTCACAGAAAATGTCGTTTTTTTTCATCACATAAAGTGATGGTGTGTACGCGGCATAAGGCCTCACAAAGCCTAGAGCCACCTCTGATCTCCCTGCTTCTGATCCATCCATTCCGGGTGATCTGAATTGAATTTTAGCCTCTAGGAAAAGCGCATAATATTGTTAACTAATAGTACCATCATCCAAAAATTTGAATTGAATAGAGATAGGACTTTTGGTCCCCAAAGCCAAAAAAGACAGAGAAAACAGGGCAGTTGGACAATTGTGGTACAGGTAAATAGATAAACTGAAATATGTGGATACATACCATATGTACTCGAGTATAAGCCAAGTTTTTCAGCAATTTTTTTGTGCTGAAAATACCCCCCTCGGCTTATACTCGAGTCACCTTTTTTGCGCCTGATCTTCCGGACTTTGGTGACCCGGTACGCCCTGACGCAAGTTGCTAAAGGTGGATGGGGTCAGACGATTTTTTTTTTTATAAAAATAATAATAAAAAAGTAAAAAAATGTAATATAAAAGAAAATAATGGGGGGGGGGGCCTGCCGCGAGTTTCTTAAGGTGGGGGGTCAGACGGAAAAAAAAAATATATAAAAGAAAACGGGGGGCGACCGGGCCCCTGGGGACCATTGGGCCCCTTACAGGTGTAATGCCTGTGCCCCCCCCAGATGGTGGCCCTGGTTGTCCCATCTAAAAAATCCCCGGGAACCAGGCTCAGACTAGAAGATACGTTGATGATGTTGTGGGAGTTTTGAGTTGAGTTGGTTCTGGCAGCCGAGTTTATGGTGTAATAGTTCCAATAAACAGACCCTGGACGTTGCATCAGAAAGACTAAACACACGCAGGAATACAAACTTTTCATAGGTTATGCTAATGAGGCATTGCGGTGCCGTATGTTGTTCCATCTGCCGTGTTTATTAAAGTGAAAAAAAACTCACCGCTCCAGGTGTAACTGATACGCCCACTGGAACACACACCTGAGTGCTGGCCCCGGATCATCTCCGTGGTAAATCATCAAAATAAGAAATGGCTGCACCTCGCGTGGGCTCCAAGTAAAGTTTATTGGAATATCAAAATATTCAAAATGACACCAGAGCAGTGGCGGCTGGTACTCAAACTTTTTGGGATGGGCGCAAACCAACTAAAAAAAAAAAAATCATCAAGCTCAGCCACGGTGCCCATCAAAAGCAGCTACTGTACCCAATAGTTGCTGCCAGTGTGCCCATTAATTGCCACCACTGTGACCATCAATTGCCGCCACTGTGCCCATCAATTGCTGCCAGTGTGCCCCATCAATTGCCACCACTGTGACCATCAATTGCCGCCACTGTGCCCATCAATTTCTGCCAGTGTGCCCATCAATTGCTGCCAGTGTGCCCCATCAATTGCCACCACTGTGACCATCAATTGCCGCCACTGTGCCCATCAATTTCTGACAGTGTGCCCATCAATTGCTGCCAGTGTGCCCCATCAATTGCTGCCAGTGTGCCCCATCAATTACTGCCAGTGTGCCCCATCAATTGCTGCGAGTGTGCCAATTAATTGCTACCAGTGCGCCCCATCAATTGCTGCCAGTGTGCCCCATCAATTGCCACCACTGTGACCATCAATTGCCGCCACTGTGCCCATCAATTGCTGCCAGTGTGCCCCATCAATTGCTGCCAGTGTGCCCCATCAATTGCCACCACTGTGCCCATCAATTGCTGCCAGTGTGCCCCATCAATTGCTGCCAGTGTGCCCCATCAATTGCTGCCAGTGTGCCCCATCAATTACTGCCAGTGTGCCCCATCAAATGCTGCCCATCCTCTTCCTGTCCTCTGCTATAATTGGGCGCCTTATAGGCATCCAATCACAGCGCCTGTCGCTTCAGCCAATCAGGTGACAGGTTAACCAACCAGACCCGAACACCTGATTGACCGAGAGGCGGGTCAGTGTTAGGCAAGCAATTTATTCCCCCACATTTATATCCCCTCTGACCCCTTTACACCCCAGATATCCCCCCAGCACTCTGACCCCTCTACACCCCAGATATCCCCCCAGCACTCTGACCCCTCTACACCCCAGATATCCCCCCAGCACTCAGACCCCTCTATACCCCAGATATCCCCTCAGCACTCTGACCCCTCTACATCCCAGATATCCCCCCAGCACTCTGACCCCTATACACCCCAGATATCCCCCCAGCACTCTGACCCCTCTACACCCCAGATATCCCCCCAGCACTCTGACCCCTCTACACCCCAGATATCCCCCCAGCACTCTGACCCCTCTACACCCCAGATATCCCCCCCAGCACTCTGACCCCTCTACATCCCAGATATCCCCCCCAGCACTCTGACCCCTCTACACCCCAAATACCCCCAGCACTCTGACCCCTCTACACCCCAGATATCCCCCCAGCACTCTGACCCCTCTACACCCCAGATATCCCCCCAGCACTCTGACCCCTCTACACCCCAGATATCCCACCCAGCACTCTGACCACTCTACATCCCAGATATCCCCCCAGCACTCTGACCCCTCTACATCCCAGATATCCCCCCAGCACTCTGACCCCTCTACATCCCAGATATCCCCCCAACACTCTGACCCCTCTACACCCCAGATATCCCCCCAGCACTCTGACCCCTCTATGCCCCAGATATCCCCCCAGCACTCTAACCCCTCTACACCCCAGATATCCCCCTAGCACTCTGACCCCTCTACACCCCAGATATCCCCCCAGCACTCTGACCCCTCTACACCCCATATATCCCCCCATCACTCTGACCCCTCTACACCCCAGATATCCCTCCAGCACTCTGACCCCTCTACACCCCAGATATCCCTCCAGAACTCTGACCCCTCTACATCCCAGATATCCCCCCAGCACTCTGACCCCTCTACACCCCAGATATCCCCCCAGCACTCTGTCCCCTCTACATCCCAGATATCCCCCCAGCACTGTGACCCCTCTACACCCCAGAAATCCCCTACCTCCTACCTACTTGATTTATGTTTACCTGCACTGTCTCCATTGTAAAGGGCCCCAGAGCATTACTTTGCCCAGGGGCCCATGATGCTATTAAGATGGCACTGGCCACTCTGCTAGGAGGAATGAATATTGGCATTATTGGTAAACGCCTAAATATTATCTACCATCATTTGTACAAAGAGAAATGGAATTAAATAGAAAGGTGAGAATCGTCTTCGTTGGGTCTGAGCCCGGATCCCACTTCTAGTCCTTCGTAGGAATGCCAATTAAACACAATGCAGCACCCAGAACACACATTGACTGATGCCCCCGGGGCAGAGATCTGGCGCTGAACATTCCCATTGTGAAGCAGAGATGGGAACAGCATCCTCTTCTCTGGCAATGATTCTCACATCCTTTACAAGTTTCATCAAGACTTCCCTATAAAAGAAATAGAAGATCTCCCACAACATCTGCTTGAGGTTTCAATGCTTCAATCATGACGCCATCTTTAAATGATGGTTAAGGGACATACGCAGCAGAGAGGCTTTACATTGTGACAGAGTACAATTGTTTTCCTGATTTTATCTCTTTTCTTACGTCTTTAGTAGATTTTTTACATCTGTTCATGTTTCTGTTTGCAAACAAATAAAATAAAAATGTTCTTAATGTTTGCAATTTTCGAACCCAAAGGTTTTTCTCTATGGTCTGTAACACATGAGACTAAAATATCCCTTACCTGGAGGTATGAGAAGGAAGCTCCTCATTATCAGCCAGATCCAGAGACCATCACACATCTGTTGGTCAATTTCAACAGTTCTGGCTCACAGATCTCAAGGAAAAAAGTGAAAGGACCAGGACTGCCTGATACATGTAAGCATGGGCGTCTGCAGGTAGGGGCAAGGGGGGAAAAGTGCCCCCCCCTCCCCCTTAGTATCAGATTTCCATTGTGATACTGGGAAATGATCTGTGTGTGCGCTTGGGTACAGATCCCACTAGTCACATAGATACTGGGGATTGAGATGTGGGTATTAGAGTTCAGATCTCACTGGTGACATGGATACTGGGGAGCAGTGGCGGCCCGTCCATAGGGGGCGCCCGGGCGCCGCCCCCCCCCCCCCCCTCCTGTAGTCACAAAAAAACGGGCCCTTTAAGATTTTTTTTTTCTTAAAATGCGCCGCCCCCTCTAGCTCTCGCAAATAACATGCATGAATGTATGTTATTGTTGCCAGCTGCCGCTGGTCTATTCAGATGGCCGGAACTTGAGCGCCGACCACCTGAACAACGGCAGCTGGTTGGCTGTGCGGAAGTGGGCACAGAGGCGACAAAGGCCACAGTGGCATCAATGGGTACAGTGGTGACAAAGGGCACAGTGGCGACAATGGGCACAGTGGAAACAATTAAAGTGCACAGTGGCATCAATGGGCACAGTGGCGACAATTAAAGGGCACAGTGGTGACAATTGGCACAGTGGCGACAATTGAGGGGCACAGTGGCTGTGTTTAATGGCATGGCACAGTGGTGACAATAATTAAAGGGCACAGTGACATGCACAGTGGTGACAATGGGCACAGTGGTGACAATGGGCACAGTGGAAACAATTAAAGTGCACAGTGACATGAACAGTGGCATCAATGGGCACAGTGGCGACAATTAAAGGGCACAGTGGTGACAATTGGCACAGTGGTGACAATTGAGGGGCACAGTGGCTGTGTTTAATGGCATGGCACAGTGGTGACAATTAATGGCACAGTGGCTGTGTTTGATGGCATGGCACAGTGACTGCTTTTGATGGCATGGCACAGTGGTGCGAATTGATGGCATAGTGACTGCATTTGATGGCATGGCACAGTGGTGATAATTGATGGCACAGTGGCTGCATTTGATGGCATGGCACAGTGGTGACAATTGATGGCACAGTGGCTGCTTTTGATGGCATGGCACAGTGGTGACAATTGATGGCACAGTGGCTGCGTTTGATGGCATGGCACAGTGGTGACAATTGATGGCACAGTGGCTGCGTTTGATGGCATGGCACAGTGGTGACAATTGATGGCACAGTGGCTGCGTTTGATGGCACAGTGAGGCTGCAATTTTTTTTTTTTCCGTTTGCGCCCCCCCAAAAATTTTGAGCACCAGCCGCCACTGCTGGGGTATGAGATGTGGGTATTGGAGTGCTAATTTTACTGATGACTTGGATACTGGGGAGTGAGTTGCAGGTATTGGAATTATTCTGGCCAATTAAATTAATTAACGCCCAATCACTTAAAGAGCCTAAACGCATTACGCACGTTTACAAGCGTTTATCTTTTATTTTATTTTTTTTCTGCAAGAACACTACCGCCAGGAGTCACGGCGTCTGCTAGAGACAGAAGAACTTCCCGTGTGAATGACGCCTTCGAGACTTCGGTTCCCTTTCATGTGTCAAATAGGAAGATGTATAACACGAGCCTGGCGTGCGTTGTGCGTCTCGCCGGATAGAACGCCCGTTTGTGGATGACCGCATCTTTTTCGGGAAAAGTGATCTTGGAGCAATTATATAAAAATAAAAAATAAACATAAATGTAAAAAGTCGTGTTTTACTTATGAAGGAAAAAAAAAAGTCAATTACAGTTTTTTAAAAAAAAATGACAGCGATTTATTTTGATACATTGTGTATATCTGCGCTGCGACTAATCATGAAGATTTTCCGTGCTGACGCCTGCGTGTAAACAGGGGGAATTCTTTTTTGTCACACAGCTCGCATTGTGGGCCCCAGCGGCGCGGAGTCGGTTACAGCGAGACCCCTCTCCCCTGTCGCTCTCTCTCACCCCCTCTAATTACAGTCTAAACACTTCAAACGGCGGTTTACGCCGGTGATAAATCACCATCGCGGGGGCCGGGGGGGGTGTTTTCTTACCAAACTGCGCCCTGATTACCCTGCAAGCGGCTTCTCCATTCAGAGGGTAATTGACTGGTACAGGGCGATTTCCTCGGCGGCAGCTAAACAAGCAGAAAGGCCTGAGAAGGTGAGATGGTTGTTAACCTCGCCGGTGGATCGGAGACGGCGCTCTTGTATGGCGGCGTTTTTTTTCCGGGTTATTTTTCCAGACCACCGTTAGTGATCAGTGGGGCCTTTCCAGGCTGAATTAGGTCGATTGTTGACAAGTGATGACTGATAAGAGATCGGATCGCTCTTCGCAGGAGATTTGGATTCAAACGACCTCCAGCAACGCTTATTCCGTGCGGCGGGGGGGGGGGGGGGGGGGTGGGGGGGGGGGGGGCGGGGGGACCTGTCTAACGCACACTACTTATGGGATGTGCAGGAAACAACTTTGCTGCAATATTCACCTCCAATCCAGAGATATCCCCTGCAGTACCCTTTTCTGCCAGTAGATGTCCTCAGCATTATGGATCCCCCTTCCTCTTAGCCCAGCTTGCCCAGCCCAACTTTTGCTGCAATATTCACCTTCAATCCAGAGATATCCCCAGCAGTACCCTTTTCTGCCAGTAGATGTCCTTGGCATTATGGAACCCCCCTTCCACTTAGCCCAGCTTGCCAAGTCCAGCTTAGCAACTTAACCTGCTTTTGCTGTAATATTTGCCTTCAATCCAGAGATATCCCCTGCAGTACTTTTTTCTGCCAGTAGATGTCCTCAGCATTATTGAATCCCCTTCCTTTTAGCCCAGCTCAGCTTTTGCTGCAATATTCACCTTCAATCCAGAGAAATCCCCAGCAGTACCCTTTTCTGCCAGTAGATTTTGTCTGCATTATGGAACTCTCTTCCTCTTAGCCCAGCTTGCCCAGCTCAGCTTTTGCTTCAATATTCACCTCCAATCCAGATGTATATTCTGCAGTAGTTTTTTTCTGCCAGTAGGTGTCCTCGGCATTATGGAACTCCCTTCCTCTTAGCCCAGCTTGCCAAGTCCAGCTTAGCATCTTAACCTGCTTTTGCTGTAATATTTACCTTCAATCCAGAGAAATCCCCATCAGTACTTTTTTTCTGCCAGTAGATGTCCTCTGCATTATGGAACTCTCTTCCTCTTAGCCCAGCTTGCCCAGCCCAGCTTTTGCTGCAATATTCACCTTCAATCCAGAGATATCCCCTGCAGTACCCTTTTCTGCCAGTAGATGTCCTCGGCATTATGAAACTCCCTTTCTCTTAGCCCAGTTTGCCCAGCCCAGCTTTTGCTGTAATATTCACCATCGAACCAGAGATATTCCCTGCAGTACCCTTTTCTGCCAGTAGATGTCCTCGGCATTATGGAACCCTCTTCCTCTTAGCCCAGCTTGCCCAGCCCAGCTTTTGCTGCAATATTCACCTTCAATCCAGAGATATCCCCTGCAGTACCCTTTTCTGCCAGTAGATTTCGTCGGCATTATGGAACTCCCTTCCTCTTAGCCCAGCTTGCCCAGCCCAGCTTTTGCTGCAATATTCACCTTCGAACTAGAGATATCCCCAGCAGAACTTTCTTCTGCCAGTTGAGGTCCTCTGCATTATGGAACCCCTTCCTCTTAGCTCAGCTTGCCCAGCCCAGCTTTTGCTGCAATATTCACCTTCACCCTAGAGCTATCCCCAGCTGTATTTTTTTTCTGCCAGGAGATGTCCTCGGCATTATGGATCCCCCTTTCTCTTAGCCCAGCTTAATAACTAAACCAGCGTTTGCTGCAATATTCACCTTCAATCCAGAGACATCCCCTGCAGTATGTCTTTTCTGTCAGTCGATGTCCTCAATCTGATGGCTAGCATCATGCAACTCACTTCCTCTGAGCCCAGCTTGTCTCGGACTCACCTCCAGTGACGCTTAGGCGAGGTTCACACCGATGCGTTTTTCAGTGCGTTTTGCGGAAGAACGGTAAAACAAATCGCAGCTGACTAGTAGCCCAAGTGAGGAATTATAGAGTGCATAAGATCCAGAGAAGTGCTCTGGACCCCTAACATCTACCTGATCTGAAGGCCTCGAGGCAAGAGAAGCGGGGAGCCCAATGTGGCCCTAAAAGCCCACCCCTTGGTATTGGATGGATGATGGGACGGTGTCAGCGGAACGTTCTATATTTAGAAGGCCTCTCTTCCTCGGGTCAGACAGGAAGCCGCCCAGACTGACTGCCCGTTGCCTTTTCAACCCTACGTGAAGAATTCTACCCCAGTATGAGAAGCGCCATATCACGCAAGTGACAGACGCTTAGCGGTGAGGATGACCTGCGATAGGAAATGTCACCCGCCTTCCCACCAACCTGCCGAATCCAGGAACTCAACCCATAAACAGCTGGAGGCCGGGGAACGGTTCTGATCCGATCTGGAGGACGGACAACCCGCTGACATCCAGTCCATGAGTCATAGGAACCTGAGGCCATTGGGGTAGATTCAGGTACATTTGCGCAGTTCTTACCGAGGCGCAGCGCACCGTTTTGCCGCTGCGCCTCCGTAAATTACCTGCGCTACGCTTGATTCACGGAGCATTAAATTGCGTGGGCGCTCCTGAAAAATGCCCGGCGTAAGAGCGCGCAATTTAAATGATCCCATAGGGGGCGTGGATCATTTAAATTAGGCGCGTTTCCGCGCCGAACGTAGTGCGCATGCTCCGTCGGGAAACTTTCCCGACGTGCATTGCGGTAAATGACGTCGCAAGGACGTCATTTGCTTCAAAGTGAACGTGAATGGCGTCCGGCACCATTCACGATTCACTTACGCAAACGACGTTATTTTTCAAAAACGCGACGCGGGAACGACGGGTATACGTAGCATTGGCTGCCCCTGCTAATAGCAGGGGCAGCCTTACGCAAAAACCGACGTACGCAAACGACGTAAACTGCGTACGCAGGGCTCGCGTAGGGTTGTGAATCGGCGTTAGTATGCAATTTGCATACTATACGCTGAGCACTATGGGAACGCCACCTAGCGGCCATCGTAAGAATGCAGCCTACGATACGATGGCATAAGAGCCTTATGCTAGTCATATCTTAGGCTGCAGTCGGCGTAACGAGGTTCCTGAATCAGGAGCATTCGAAACGCCGGCGCAAGTAAGCAATTGCGCTGCGTAACTATGGTTACGCAGACGCAATTGCTACCTGAATCTACCCTATTGTCTGCGAGGTCCGGAAAATTCGAAGTCTAAGCACACTGGTGACCTCTCATGCTGATAGATATCTCTAGATAGTCTCTGTTGTAAGACAAGGACACATGTGTAATTTACTATTATACTTCATAAAAGATAATGTCATCAGTCTGCTGCAGGAGGAGGAAGCATTTCCTCAGTCTCCCCTTCCCCCGGTAATCAGACTGTACATTGTAACTTTGTAGCAGAAGGAGGAAGCATTTCCTCACTCTCCCCTCCCCACGTCATCTTCACCACCTCTAGATGCCTAAATGCATTGAGTTGCTGCCGGGTGATTGGCGAGTGGCGGCCCATCCATATGGAGCGCAGGGGCGCCACCCCCTTAATTCATCCGTCCGGCCCCCTAATCTACCTGCAGGGCGCCGGACGCATGGCCTTCAATGTTTTTATTTTTTATTTTTTTTAGAAACACATGATTAGAGCACGAGGCTCTAAATGGTTTTAAAAAAAGGGTGGGCTCGGGGAGCAGAGCAGTGTGCCCTGAGCACACTCAGCAAATTTATATTCAATATTGTCTTCTTGATTCTCCTCCCAGCCAACCAGGAAGCTGGCCCTGAGGCCTGATTGGCCGGGAGTAGAAGAGATAGAGGATAGAGGAGGAGACGCCGGGTGAGGCCGAGGAGCAGAAGACGACGCTGGGTGGAGCCGAGAAGGAGAAGACGCCTGGTGAAGCCAAAGAGGAAAAGACACGCTGGGTGAAGCGGAGGAGGAGAAGACAACGGCAGGTGAAGGGGAGGAGGAGGAGATGCAGGGTGAAGCGGAGGAGGAGGAGACGTCGGGTGAAGCCAATGAGGAGGAGATGCCGGGTGAAGCCGAGTAGGAGAAGATGACGCTGGGTGAAGACAAGGAGGAGAAGACGCCGGGTGAACCCGAGGAGGAGAAGATGCCGCGTGAAGCTGAGGAGAAGACGTCGGGTGAAGCCTAGTAGGAGTAAACGCCAGGTGAAGCCAAGGAGGAGGAGACAAAGCCGTGTGAAGCCGAGGAGGAGAAGACGCCGGGTGAAGCCAAGGAGGAGGAGACGCCGGGTGAAGCCAAGGAGGAGAAGATGCCGTGTGAAGCCGAGGAGAAGCCGCCGGGTGAAGCCTAGTAGGAGTAAACGCTGAGTGAAGCCAAGGAGGAGGAGACAAAGCCGTGTGAATCCGAGGAGGAGAAGACGCCGGGTGAAGCCTAGGAGGAGTAAATGCTGGGTGAAGCCAAGGAGGAGGAGAAAAAGCAATGTGAACCCGAGGAGGAGAAGACGCCGGGTGAAGCCAAGGAGGAGGAGACACCGGGTGAAGCCGTGGAGGAGGAGACGCTGGGTGAAGCCGAGGAGGAGGAAACGCCGGGTGAAGCCAAGGAGGTGGAGACACAGGGTGAAGTCTAGGAGTAGGAGACGCTGGGTGAAGCCGAGGAGGAGGAGTCGCCGTGTGAAGCTGAGGAGAGGAAACGCCGGGCGAAGCAGAGGAGGAGGAGACGCCGAGTGAAGCAGAGGAGGAGGAGACTCTGGGTGAAGCCAAGGAGGAGAAGATGCTGGGTGAAGCCAAGGAGGAGGAGGTGATGCCAGGTGAAGATGAGTAGAAGAAGACGCTGGGTGAAGCCAAGGAGGAGAAGACACCGGGTGAAGCCAAGGAAGAGGAGACAACGCCGGGTGAAGCCAAGAAGGAGTAGACGCTGGGTGAAGCCAAGGAAGAGGAGACAACGCCGGGTGAAGCAGAGAAGGAGAAGACGCTGGGTGAAGCCGAGAAGGAGAAGACACCGGGTGAAGCCAAGGAAGAGGAGACAACGCCGGGTGAAGCCAAGAAGGAGAAGACACCGGGTGAAGCCAAGGAAGAGGAGACAACGCCGGGTGAAGCAGAGAAGGAGAAGACGCTGGGTGAAGCCAAGGAGGAGGAGACACCGGGTGAAGCCGTGGAGTAGGAGATGATGGGTGAAGCCGAGGAGGAGGAGACTCTGGGAGAAGCCAAGGAGGAGGAGACGCTGGGTGAAGCCAAGGAGGAGGAGACGACAGCGGGTGAAGCTGAGGAGGAGAAGGCGCCAGGTGAAGCCAAGGAGGAGGAGACGCTGGGTGAAGCCAAAGAGGAGGAGGCGATGCCGAGTGAAGACGAGGAGAAGAAGACGTCGGGTGAAGCCGAGGAGAAGGAGACGCCGGGTGAAGCCGAGGAGGAGGAGACCCTGGGTGAAGCCAAGGAGGAGAAGACGACACCGGGTCAAGATGAAAAGAAGAAGACGCTGGGTGAAGCCAAGGAGGAGGAGACGACGCCGGGTGAAGCCGAGAAGGTGAAGACGCCGGGTGAAGCCAAGGAGGAGGAGAAGATGCCGGGTAAAGACGAGGAGGAAAAGACGCCGGGTGGGGTGAAGCCAAGTAGGAGGAGACGCCGGGTGAAGCCAAGGAGGAGGAGACGCCGCATGAAGCCGAGTAGGAGAAGATGACGCCGGGTGAAGCCACCACCCACCGCCTGGAAGAAGTGCTGCCTGCGACCTAGATGGGGCAAGTGCGGTGCTGGTGACCGACCAAGGAGAGGGGGAAGGGTGCCGCTGATCCGACCGATGGGAGAGGGGGCAGGTGTATTGTTTGCCACGCCCCCCCACCAAAAAAAATATAGCACCAGCTGCCATTGTGATTGGCCCATTAGCAATTTGTATTATAACCCGACATTGTTTTTTTTTGGGGGGGGGGGAGTCTACGAGAGCGCGGTGAAGGAAAATATCCTTTCTTGATTTTTTGATTATATATTTTTTTTATACTTTTTTTTTTTTTAAAGTGGTGTTTTCCTTTAAGGAACAAAAAAAAAAAGAAAGAAAAATTTGGAGCGGTGGATAAACCTGCGGCGAGGTTTTGGGGCTTCCAAAGAACATTTGTAAATCACGTCCAGACCCCCAGGACGGAACGTTCTCAGAGCCCCCCCCCCCCCCCGGCCGATCTCCCCGGGTGTCAGGAGTTCCGTAGCGCTAATGGCCACCACATGGGGATCAGTCGGGGGATGGAGCTGACAGCAGGTAAAGTCCTGGAAATTAAAAGTCGGGGCTTAAAATAAGTCATATTTCACTTTTCTCGCGATTTCCCCCAATCCCGCTGATAGATTGTCCTTTCCTCGCCACACGTGGATCTAATTCAGCGGCCAAATCCCCGGCGCTCTTTGCTGCGCACTTTTGATTTACTCGCAGAGACGCAGAAAGGGGGCAACTAATTCCTTCTTGAGTGGTCTTATCCTCTCCGCTCCACAAACATGTGCGTCTGATTTCCACCTCCTTCCAGCCTGAGATCTTCCAACCCAAAGTGGAGATGACTGGAGCCCCCCGAAAATCACCTCCGACCTCAGGATTGGTGACCCCGACGCTCTACCGCCAATTGGAGCCAAAGAGGACCCGTCAGAAACTTTACAAGTCTGATAGAACAGATTCCCGTCAAGTCAAAATGCACCAACCAATAGTATAATTTTTCAGGAAAGCTCCGCCTTTTATCCTTAAAAAGCTGGCTAAAAGGAGACGTCATCAGTCTGCTGCAGGCAGGGGAAAGAATTTCCTCAGTCTCCCCTCCCCCAGTGATCAGTAGTATATAGCACAGAGTTCAGGAGTCAGTAGTAAGTTACACAGAGTTCAGAGTTTAGTAGTGGGGTAGATTCAGGTAGCAATTACGCCTGCGTATCCATAGATACGCAGCGTAATTGCTAAGTAGCGCCAGCGTATCGACTTTCTGTATTCAGAAAGCTTGATACGCCGACTGTAGCCTAAGATATGACTGGCATAAGGCTCTTATGCCGTCGTATCACAGGCTGCATTCTTACGCTGGCCGCTAGGTGGCGTTCCCGTAGTGGTCAGCGTAGAGTTTGCAAATTGCATACTCACACCGATTCACAACCGTACGCGCGCCCGGCGTTCGAATTTTACGTCGTTTGCGTTCGTCGGTTTCTGCGTAAGGCTGCTCCTGCTATTAGCAGGCGCAGCCAATGCTAAGTATAGGTATAAGTTTGGTGGTTTAGTAGAAATAATAAAATAAAAAAACGTCATTCCCCGGGAAAAATAAATAAATTCTTCTCTCTAAAAAAAAGAAGAAAAAACAGCCCAATAATTGGCCATTGTGTTCCGGCGGCGGCACAGTCTTCCTGCCGGGCGCACCTATACGCCGGGCACAGTTCCCCAATGTTGTCCTCTCCTCTCTATGCTCACCTTGTGTCGGGTTCCCTGTGCTACTGGCAAGAAGCTAAAATAAAATAATACTAAACAAATAGCCGGGGCCCGAGATTTCCACAGGAGATTCGCAGAGACCCGAAATCCTACGTGCGCTTCAGCGCTTGGCAAACCGCGTCTCTCTCTCTCCCCCGAGCTGGCGGCGCACGCGAGAGAGAGAGCCGGGGTCCCTGCCGTGGTGAATGAAAGGCTACATTCTCCTGGAACCGAGAGCCGCATTTCACTATTGTTTTGACTTGGATTTGACGGAAAAAAATGTAATTGAATTAGAACGTTGGGGTCTCAGCGGCAAATACCGATGTATAAAAATAATAAGGTTATAAGAAGACGCAAAAACTATTTGGGAAAAAAATAAAAAATAAAAAATGCTAATAAATAATGTCCGTGCCCAATAATTAGGGATTTTCATTAGAGGACATCATCAGACCCAACTAATTCATGAACTTCTAACGGTCTTTAGGAGGGCTTGCCCCATCAAATAATGCCAATTTGCCCTTTCAAATGCCACCAGTTTGCCCCATCAAATGCTGCCAGTTTGCCCCATAAATTGCCACCAGTTTCCCCCATCAAATGATGCCAGTTTGCCCCAAACGCCGCCAGTTTGCCCCATCAAACGCTGCCAGTTTGCCCCATCAAACGCTGGCAGTTTGCCCCATGAAACGCAGGCAGTTTTCCCCATCAAATGCCACCAGTTTGCCCCATCAATTGCCGGCAGTTTGCCCCATCAAATGCCACCAGTTTGCCCCATCAAACGCTGCCAGTTTTCCCCATCAAACGCTGGCAGTTTGCCCCATCAAATGCCACCAGTTTGCCCCATAAATTGCCACCAGTTTGCCCCATCAAACGCTGCCAGTTTTCCCCATCAAACGCTGGCAGTTTGCCCCATCAAATGCCACCAGTTTGCCCCATAAATTGCCGGGAGTTTGCCCCATCAAATGCCACCAGTTTGTCCCATCAAACGCTGCCATTTTGCCCCATCAATTGCCGCCAGTTTTCCCCATCAATTGACGCCAGTTTGCCCCATCAAATGATGCCAGTTTGCCCCATTAAACACCGCTATTTAGCCCCATCAATTGCCGCCAGTTTGCCCCATCAATTGCTGCCAGTTTGCCCCATCAAATTATGCTAGTTTGCCCCATTAAACGCCACCATTTTGCCCCATCAATTGCTGCCAGTTTGGCCCATCAAACTCCACCAGTTTGCCCAATCAATTGCCGCCAGTTTGCCCCATCAATTGCCACCAGTTTGCCCCATCAAATTATGCCAGTTTGTCCCATCAAACGCCGCCAGTTTGCCCCATCAAACCCAGCCAGTTTGCCCCATTAATTGCCGCCAGTTTGCCCCATCAATTGCCGCCAGTTTGCCCCATCAAATTATGCCAGTTTGCCCCATTAAACGCCGCCAGTTTGCCCCATCAAACACCACCAGTTTGCCCCATCAATTGCCGCCAGTTTGCCCCATCAATTGCCACCAGTTTGCCCCATCAATTGCCCGGCACTTACCTTTCTTGGGTCAGCGCCATCCTCTTCATGTCAGAGATACAACTTCCCCCCTGCAGTTCAGATCCCCCACCCAATACAGCTCTTCCTCCCCAGTACAAAGCTCTCCATCACCAATACAGATCCCCCCAATACAGCTTCCCCCCAGTATGCCCCCCCCCCCCCCCACACACACCCAGTACAACTTTCCCCCCAGTACAGACCCCCCTCAGTATTAACCCCCCCCCCCAGATCTCCCCAGTACAGATCCTTATTTCAGTACAGCTTCCCCCCCCCCTACAGTTCAGATCCCCCACCCAGTACAGCTCCCCAAGTACAGATCTCCCCAATACAGATCCCTCCCCCCAGTACAACTTCCCCCCTGCAGTTCAGATCCCCCACGCAGTACAGCTCCCCAAGTACAGATCTCCCCAATACAGATCCCTCCCCCCAGTACAACTTCCCCCCTGCAGTTCAGATCCCCCACCCAGTACAGCTCTTTCTCAACAGTACAAAGAGAATAGAAACTCACTTTGAAAGACATCTGTGCATGAACCCGTACAATGCCTTTCAAATCGCTCCCGAACTCCCACTGAAATCGCCCCACGAAGTCGCCAAAAGTAGTGCAGGAACTACTTTTGGGACGGCGCCAATAGGCTGCGATTTGGCATGCGATTTGACATATCAAATCGGATCGATGTGAACGGGGGGGGGGGGGGGGTGGTGGCTGAGCGACACAAGGCCCCTTTCACACTTGCGCAACTTGCCCTAAGACTTGGGACCGCAAAGTCGCACGACAAGTCGTACCCCTTGATTTGCAATGGGTACCGTTCATCTCTGTTGCGACTTCAAGTCGCGGCGACTTTTAAGGTAGTCCCTTCACTACTTTGGTTCCACCTTTGATGCGACCTGAGGCCCATAGACCTCAAGATTACACAGGCATTGCATCAAAGTCACATCGAAAGTCGCATCAAAGTCTCGTGACTTTCAGATTGCAGGGGCCCTTCAGCTACAATCGAGGGATATTTACAGAGTGCCTCTCTCTCCACAGCCTCTCGTTCTCGGAGGTTCATTGAGGTTGCGCGTGGCGTTCCTCGGCTCGGCATCCTATGTGGCGGCGTCTGTCTTTTTTTTTTTTTCTTTCAATAATACAAAAATACTTTTGTCTCTCTCTCTCTCTTTAGCAGTCAGTCGTACAAATCAAACAAACAGTCGCATTGAACTTGCAAATTTGCATAAGAGAGTCCCAGAAACATGGCTATTTTGGCCTGGTGTCCTATTCAATGTTTGCACGCTGGAGGTTCGGGATAATTACACCGCGGCGAAACACAATGTAGAACAAGATAATTAATGGCAGCAAACAACGGGGCCCTTTCTCTGCCGGGGCCGCGCACAGGAGCTCCGCTAACAAAGCCGCATGTGTATACACAGAGCCCGTCCTGTGCTCTGCCATCTTTAAAGTGTCGGCCAATGTTTGCTTTCCATTATTGCCAAATTATAATCCAATAGTGACACCTTCCTTCTCCGAAAACTCCTCATGAAAGAAGAAGCCTTTAAGACGTGGAAATTTAACCGCTTAGCAACCGCCCTATAACAGTGCAACAGGCGGCGGCAGCTGTGCGCAGGGTAACGTAGCGATACACTACATTACCAAAAGTATTGGGACGCCTGCCTTTACACACACATGGGGCCGGATTCAGGTAGGAAATACGCCGTCGTATCTCCGGATACGCCGTCCTATCTCTGAGATACGATTGTCGTATCTATGCGCCTGATTCATAGAATCAGGTTACGCATAGATATCCCTAAGATCCGACCGGCGTAAGTGTCTTACACCGTCGTATCTTAGGCTGCATATTTACGCTGGTCGCTAGGCGGCGCTTCCGTATAGTTACGCGAGGAATATGCTAATTGGGTATTTACGCCGATTCAGAAACGTACGTCCGACCGGCGCATTTTTTTACGTCGTTTAGGTTAGGCTTTTTCCGGCGTAAAGTTGCCCCTGCTATATGAGGCGTAGCTAATGTTAAGTATGGACGTCGTTCCCACGCCGAGTTTTGAAATTTTTACGTCGTTTGCGTAAGTCGTTCGCGAATAGGGCTGTACGTAAGTTACGTTCACGTCTAAAGCATTGACGACTTGCGGTGTAATTTCGAGCATGCGCCGTTCGTAAAATACGTCAAATACGTGGGGTCACAGTGAATTAACATAAAACACGCCCACATCATCCCCATTTGAATTAGGCGGGCTTACGCCGCCACACATACGTTACGCCGCCGTAACTAAGGGCGCAAGTTCTTTCTGCATACGGAACTTGCGCCCTAAGTTACGGCGGCGTACCGTATCTGACATACGTTACGCAGCGCCGAGACAGGTAAGTGCCCGGCAGGGGGGGGGGCACACTGGCAGCAGTTGGGGGGCACAGTATTGGCAATTGATGGGGCACACTGGCGCCAATTGATGGGGCACACTGGAAGCACTTGATGGGCACAGTAGCGGCATTTGATGGGCACACTGGTGGCAATTAATGGGCACACTGGCAGCAATTGATGGGACACACTGGCGGCAATTGATGGGGCACACTGGCAGCAACTGTTGTGGCACACTGGCAGGAATTGATGGGCCACAGTAGTGGCAATTGATGGGTCACGCTGGCGGCAATTGATGGGCACACTGGCAGCAATCGATGGGGCACACTGGCAGCAATTAATGGGGCACACTGGCAGCAATTGATGGGGCACACTGGCAGCAACTGTTGTGGCACACTGGCAGGAATTGATGGGCCACGCTAGCAGCAATTGATGGGCATAATGGCGGCAATTGATGGGGCACACTGGTCGCAATTGATGGGTACACTGGCAGCAATTGATGGGGCATACTGGCAGAAATCGATTGGGCACACTGGCAGCAATTGATGGGGCACACTGGCAGCAATTGATGGGGCACACTGGCAGCAATCGATGAGGCACACTGGCAGCAATCGATGGGGCACACTGGCAGCAATCAATGGGGCACACTGGCAGCAATTGATGGGGCACACTGGCAGCAACTGATGTGGCACACTGGCAGAAATTGATGGGGCACGCTAGCAGCAATTGATGGGTACACTGGCAGCAATTGATGGGGCACACTGGCAGCAATCTATGGGGCACACTGGCAGCAATTGATTGGGCACACTGGCAACAATTGATGGGTACACTGGCAGCAATTGATGGGGCACACTGGCAGCATTTTATGGGGCACAGTAGTGGCAATTGATGGGTCACGCTGGCGGCAATTGATGGGCACACTGGCAGCAATCGATGGGGCACACTGGCAGCAATTAATGGGGCACACTGGCAGCAATTGATGGGGCACACTGGCAGCAACTGTTGTGGCACACTGGCAGGAATTGATGGGCCACGCTAGCAGCAATTGATGGGCATAATGGCGGCAATTGATGGGGCACACTGGTCGCAATTGATGGGTACACTGGCAGCAATTGATGGGGCATACTGGCAGAAATCGATTGGGCACACTGGCAGCAATTGATGGGGCACACTGGCAGCAATTGATGGGGCACACTGGCAGCAATCGATGAGGCACACTGGCAGCAATCGATGGGGCACACTGGCAGCAATCAATGGGGCACACTGGCAGCAATTGATGGGGCACACTGGCAGCAACTGATGTGGCACACTGGCAGAAATTGATGGGGCACGCTAGCAGCAATTGATGGGTACACTGGCAGCAATTGATGGGGCACACTGGCAGCAATCTATGGGGCACACTGGCAGCAATTGATTGGGCACACTGGCAACAATTGATGGGTACACTGGCAGCAATTGATGGGGCACACTGGCAGCATTTTATGGGGCACAGTAGTGGCAATTGATGGGTCACGCTGGCGGCAATTGATGGGCACACTGGCAGCAATCGATGGGGCACACTGGCAGCAATTAATGGGGCACACTGGCAGCAATTGATGGGGCACACTGGCAGCAACTGTTGTGGCACACTGGCAGGAATTGATGGGCCACGCTAGCAGCAATTGATGGGCATAATGGCGGCAATTGATGGGGCACACTGGTCGCAATTGATGGGTACACTGGCAGCAATTGATGGGGCATACTGGCAGAAATCGATTGGGCACACTGGCAGCAATTGATGGGGCACACTGGCAGCAATTGATGGGGCACACTGGCAGCAATCGATGAGGCACACTGGCAGCAATCGATGGGGCACACTGGCAGCAATCAATGGGGCACACTGGCAGCAATTGATGGGGCACACTGGCAGCAACTGATGTGGCACACTGGCAGAAATTGATGGGGCACGCTAGCAGCAATTGATGGGTACACTGGCAGCAATTGATGGGGCACACTGGCAGCAATCTATGGGGCACACTGGCAGCAATTGATTGGGCACACTGGCAACAATTGATGGGTACACTGGCAACAATTGATGGGGCACACTGGCAGCAATCGATGGGGCACACTGGCAGCAATTGATGGGGCACAGTGGCTGCAAGCTCCTGTTGGATTCTGGGTGCCAACTAGGCATCATGTACAATGGAAAACCCTCCTGTAACACCCTAGTCATAGGATGCTTCATTAAAAACGTAAGCACACTGTTGGGTGGCTGATCTCTAATGTTCAGCGCCGGATCCGCTGTACAAAAAGAACGTTTAGAGTGCTGGAGAATTCAATCCTGACTATTAAATAAAAAAAGAATTGCCCGCCCTCCTTCTCTGCAGGACCACATCTGACAGGTCCTCTTGAAGTGCTGCAGCGCTTGAAGCGGCGCCTGGTCCAAAAACAGCAATGCTCGCAAACATGACATTTTGAGTGAGGCCTTTCCACCTCGGCCAGATACCGAATTCTTGTCTTGAGCAAACTCTGTACTGCATTTTATGTGGAAAAATGACCTACGGATTCCATGTTTTGCTCGGTTGTACTTGGAGAACGCGCTCCTTTCTTTCCAGCGCGCTCCGAGTTTCGTAAGAATTTTGGCTCTCACCTTGTATGTAGCTTGGCCTGGCACAGGGCCGTTCCTTCCACAAGGCTAGGTCAGAGTTTTGTCTTAGGCAGTGCCCTCAGCAGAGGGGGAAGAGTGAGAATCTTACTACTCTCCATGGCCACCAGCCTGGTGATGATGGATCTGGGGGGCCACCTCTGTCTATAGGGGGGGGGCACGAGCCATGACGAGAAGGTTCAGGGAATATTTTATAAGCAGGTATTACCATCAATGCCAAGACTGATGGGTTTATCAAATCAGCCCTAACAATTTTACACTATAATAGTTAAATATGCCAACTTTTGGCAAGTGTTGGGTCCTTGGGTGTCCACCAGCCTAAAGGCTTGAATATGATCAACCCCTGTCCCTAGCCACACACCCACAGGTTGAGTACAGTTCCTGAATTCTGAATTGAGCATTTTTTTTAATCCAAATGACCAATCCCCATGGTGGAGCAACAAAATCAAAAGTGGAAGCGCCAAACCACCACATAGACCCCTGTATGTTAACATTCTCCTCTTCAGGGCCGTCTTTACTATTGATTGGACCCTGAGCAAACATATTCTTGGACCCTCCCGAATCCACTTATCAACAATTTGGGGGGAGTGTAGGGCTCAAGAGGCAGCCGTCTTGGTCCCCACAACAATGACTGGGCCTGAGGCAGCTTCCCCTTTTGCCCTGTGTTAAAAACGGCCCAACCAGGGCCGTCCTTACTATTGATTGGACCCTGGGCATACATATTCTTGGACCCTCCCGAATCCACTTATCAACTATTTGGGGGAAGTGCAGGGCTCAAGAGGCAGCCGCATTTGATGGGGAAACTGTCTGTATTTGAGGGGAAACTGGCTGCATTTGAGGGGAAGCTGGCTGCATTTGATGGGGAAACTGGCTGCATTTGATGGGAAACTGGCTGCATTTGGGGGGAAACTGGCTGCATTTGAGGGGAAACTGGCTACATTTCATGGGGAAAATGGCGCATTTGATGGGGAAACTGGCCGTATTTGAGGGGAAACTGGCTGCATTTGATGGGGAAACTGGCTGTATTTAATGGGGAAACTGGCTGCATTTGAGGGGAAACTGGCTGCATTTGAGGGGAAACTGGCTGCATTTGAGGGGAAACTGGCTGCATTTGATGGGGAAAATGGCTGTATTTGATGGGGAAACTGGCTGCATTTGATGGGGAAAATGGCTGCATTTGAGGGGGAAACTGGCTGCATTTTGAGGGGAAACTGGCTGCATTTGAGGGGGGAACTGGCTGCATTTCAGGGGAAACTGGCTGCATTTAATGGGAAACTGGCTGCATTTGAGGGGAAACTGGCTGCATTTGATGGGAAAACTGGCTGCATTTCAGGGGGAAACTGGCTGCATTTGATGGGGAAACTGGCTGCATTTGAGGGGGAAACTGGCTGCATTTGAGGGGGAAACTGGCTGTATTTGATAGGCAAGCTGGCGGCATTTGAGGGGAAACTGGCGGCATTTGGGGGGAAACTGGCTGCATTTGACGGGGAAACTGTCTGCATTTGATGGGGAAAATGGCTGTATTTGATGGGGAAACTGGCTGCATTTGATGGGGAAAATGGCTGTATTTGATGGGGAAACTGGCTGCATTTGAGGGGGAAACTGGCTGCATTTGATGGGGAAAATGGCTATATTTGATGGGGAAACTGGCTGCATTTGAGGGGAAACTGGCTGCATTTGAGGGGAAACTGGCTGCATTTGATAGGGAAAATGGCTGTATTTGATGGGGAAAATGGCTGTATTTGATGGGGAAACTGGCTGCATTTGATGGGAAACTGGCTGCATTTGAGGGGGAAACTGGCTGCATTTGAGAGGAAACTGGCTGCATTTGAGGGGAAGCTGGCCGCATTTGATGGGGAAACTTGCTGCATTTGATGGGAAACTGGCTGCATTTGAGGGGGAAACTGGCTGCATTTGAGGGGGAAACCGGCTGCATTTGAGGGGGAAACTGGCTGCATTTGATGTGGCAAACTGGCAGCGTTTGATGGCACAGTGAGGCTGCCATTGATGGGGTGTTTTTTTTAGTTTGTTTGCGCCCCCCAAAAATTTTAAGCACCAGCCGCCACTGCAGCTCAGCCATATGTGCAAAGTTCTTCAAGGATTGTTACGCTTGGAAATTAAGCCGTTGGTTCCCCCCCCCCCCCCACCCTTTTCTGATTCCACAACATAACAGTTTTTATTTGCTCGCTTTATGAAATTGCACTCGGTCTGGTGTCCTGGCTAAATTTAGCCTAGGCTGGATTTGTTGCGTCCTTGCTGGTAATTGTTTCTTGAGCCTGTACTCAGCAGTGTCCCCCCCGCCTCCCCCCTCCCTCCCACAGTCTCACTCACTCATGGGGAATCCCAATTCTCCTATGATCTCATACGACAAGTGCTACTTAGTAATAGGGGCCCCGAGACTCTAAGCTCCAGATCCACCCCGCCCTGTTTTTCGCTGCAAAGTGCTAAAACAGGTCACTTTTGCTTGGCCGTCTCACTCTATAAAAGCCAAGCTTTGGAAACGAGCGCCTGGCTTGGCCTGGCAAGGCTTTGTGATCCAAAGAAAGTCACATAAAAAGTGCCACAGATCGTGTTTGTCTAGTAGAGTTATTCCTTCACCGAGACGTGTTTATATAACGTGCAAGGAGGGAACGAGGCTTGGTGGGTCATAGTGGGCTGTGAAACCAACAGATGATTAAGCAACAGCTTGATCCGCCATCTTAGCCAGTGGTCTCTAAACTGTGGCCCATGGGCTAGATGGGACCCTTTGTCTTTAGCTGGCCCTTGGGACACTATTTCTTCCATTGATATGGGTCACTATTCCTCCCACTGACACAAATGATAGGGGTGGTCTCTAAATTGCAGCCCAGGGGCCAGATGTGGTCCTTTGTTTGTTTTATCTGGCGCTTGAGGCGTAATTACTCCCCACCATCAGCAACAGCGGGGCATGGTTCCTGCCTCTCTCTTCCTCCACTGACACCAATGAAGGGGCACTATTCCTCCACTGACACCAACAATGGGGCACTATTCCTTCCACTAATGTCAATGATGGGACAATATTCCTACCACTGGCACCAACAATAGGACACTATTCCTCCCAATGACACCAATGATAGGGAACTATTCATCCCACTGACACCAAGGATGGGGCACTATTCCTCCCACTGACACCAATATTGACTCGAGAATAAGCCTAGGGTGAGAAATTCAGCAGCTACTTTAAGTGGAAAGAGGGTCAACAATGCCCATTTGAAGCCTCACTGTGCCCATTTGCAGCCTCGCGGTGCCCATTTGCATCCTTACTGTGCCCATTTGCATCCTCACTGTGCCCATTTGCATCCTTACTGTGCTCATTTGCAGCCCTAACTGTGCCCATTTGCATCCTCACTGTGCCCATTTGCAGCCCTTACTGAGCCCATCTGCAGCCTCATGTACCTTATTCCATGTTCTTCCATGTTTTACCAACTTCTCCCGCCTTCTCCCACTGTGTTTACTGTAGACGGCAGCCGCTGCCGGGTGTATTGCGCATGTGCGAGCACGTCCTTCGTTCAACGAACGATAATCCCCCATGACACACACCAAGAAAGACGTTCTCGCGGCTGTGCTCGCGCATGCGTAGTACTCCCGTGAACTGCTGCCGACTAGTTAACACAGCGCTGACTCGAGTATAAGCCGAGAGGGGAATAATATAAGTTGGCTTATACTTGAGTATATACGGTATGTATTTGTACATGTTGATCTTCCCAAGAGAGAATAAATTCAGTTCCTCTAATCTTTCCTCATAGCTGAGCTCCTCCGTGCCTCTTATCAGTTTGGTTGCCCTTCTCTGCACTTTCTCCAGTTCCCTGATATCCTTTTTGAGAACTGGAGCCCGAAACTGAACTGCATATTCCAGATGAGGTCTTACTAATGATTTGTACAGATGATATCTCTCTCTCTGGAGTCCATCCGTCTCTTATACAAGAAAGGACTTTCCTCGCTTTGGAAACCGCAGCTTGGCATTGCATGCCATTATTGAGCTTATGATCTACCAAAACCCCCAGACCCTTCTCCACTACGGATCCCCCCAGATCCTTCTCCACTACGGATCCCCCCAGATCCTTCTCCACTACGGATCCCCCTCAGATATTTCTTCAGTACGGATCCCCCCCAGATCCTTCTCCATTACAGATACCCCCAGATCCTTCTCCACTACGGATCCCCCCCAGATCCTTCTCCACTACGGATACCCCCCAGATCCTTCTTCACTACGGATCCCCCCAGGTCCTTCTCCACTACGAATCCCCCCCAGATCCTTCTCCACTACGGATCCCCCCCAGATCCTTCTCCACTACGGATCCCCCCAGATCCTTCTCCACTACGGATCCCCCCAGATCCTTCTCCACTACAGATCCCCCCCAGATCCTTCTCCACTACGGATCCCCCCAGATCCTTCTCCACTACGGATCCCCCCCAGATCCTTCTCCACTACGGATCCCCCCCAGTTGTACTCCCCCTAGTATGTATGATGCATATTCTTAGCCCCCCAAGTGCAGAACTTTACATTTATCAACATTAAACCTCATCTGCCACATAGTCGTCCAATTAGACGGAGCATTGAGGTCGGCTTGTAAATTGGAGACATCCTGCAAGGACGTTATTCCACTGCATAGCTTGGTGTCATCTGCAAAGACAGAAATTTTACTTTTGATCTCAGACCCAATATCATTTATAAAGATATTAAAAAGTAAGGGTCCCAACACTGAACCTTGGGGTACACCCAGGGGCGGACTGACTACTCATGGGGCCCCCATGCAATTGAAGATTATGGGGCCCCTGGGCTTACAGATGGCCACCACGCCAGGAGGCAGTGCAGAGGCAGGGCAGCTAAAATCGCGGAATTTTCACATCAAAAGCATGTCAGTTTCGGACATATTAGGGACAGATGTAAAAAAAACATAGATTTTTACATACGGTCCCTGGTTTTACTGAGCCTGGCAACCCTGATGAGGCCCACTAGTGGCATGGGGCCCTCGGGCAGTGCCCGAGTGACTCAATGGTCAGTCCGCCCCTGGGTACACCACTGATAACCTTCAACCATTCAGAGTAAGAATCATTAAGCACAACTCTCTGAATTATGTCTGTCTAGTTCTATTAAAAGTTAGAACTCTGAATTTCAAAGTAAGAATTATTAAGTTCAAAGTCAAAATTCTGCAATTAAAGACAGAATTCTGAAATTAGAAATCAGAATTCTGATTTTTCTAAATAAGAACTCAACTTACTGTAAAATCAGAACAATTCTGAGTTTCAAAGTCAGAATTCTGAAATTGAAATACAGATATCTGAGTTTCTATATCAGAATTCTTGGAATACAGATTCTAAATTATGAGGTTCAAAATCAGAACACCTATAATAAAGCCAGAATTCTGAGTTTCAAAGTCAGAATTCTGAAATTGAATATCAGAATTCAGAATTAAAAAATCTGAGACTGATAGTTTGGAACTCCGAAGGTCAAAGTCAGAATTATGGGATTAGCAGACAGAATTATTGAATTCAAAGTCACAATTATGAGATTAAAGTCAGAATTCTGAAATAAAAAATCAGAATTCTGAGTTTCTATATCAGAATTCTGTGATTATGTAGTCAAAATTGTAGGGTTTTTTCAAAGTCAGAATTCTGAAATTAAAATACAGATATCTGATTTTCTATATCAGAATTCTTGGAATACAGATTTTGAATTCTGAGGTTCAAAATCAGAACTCCAGTAAAAATTCTGAGTTTCGAAGTCAGAATTCTGAAATTGTTAGAATTCAGAATTAAAAAATCTGAATTCTGGGTCTGAAAGTTAGAACTCTGAATGTCAAAGTCAAAATTCTGAAATTTAAGTCAGAATTCTGAAATTAGAAGTCACAATTCTGAAATTAGAAATCAGAATGCTGAATTTTTAAATCAGAATTTGGGGATTAAAAAGTCAGAATGCTGAGCTTCAAAATCAGAATTCTAACAATAAAGTCACAACGCTGAGGTTCAATGTCAGAATTCTGAGATAAATGTCAGAATTCTGAATTAAAAAATCAGAATTCTGAGACTAAAAGTTAGAACTCTGAATGTCAAAGTCAGAATTATGAGATTATTAGACCGAACGCTCAGTTCCAAAAGTCAAAGTTCTGAATTTCAAAATCAGAATCCTGAGATCTGACTTTGAAACTTAAAAAGTCAGAATTTGTTTACATTTCTTTTGGGATAGCCTGAGAGCTGTTCTGCGGAATTCTGACTTTAATGTAACAATTCTGACTTTTAAAGTCAGAATTCTGAGCTGTAAAGTAAGAATTCTGAAATCAAGGGTCAACATTCTCAGTTTCAAAATCAGTATTTAAATATGAGAATTTCTGACTTTAATTTCAGAATGTACACTTTATTTACAATTCAGAATTTTGACTTTTAAACACATATCAGAATTTTGATTCAATTTCAGAATTTTGACTTTTACTCATATAATTCTGTCTTCTACTCTCAGAATTCTGACTTTAAAAGTCAGATATTTTATTCTGATTTTTTTTAGAGGGGGGTCAAAGGGTTCCTCTGTACTTCCGCAATGCTTCAAAAATTATTTAATTACATTTTTAAAAACGGCCAGAAAAGTCCGGTTCGGTTTGCACTCCTTTGGCTCAGATTGCGATTGGCGGGTGATATTTTCGCAGCAGTTGAATGTTCGGCGCTGGTTTATTGTAATTACAAACTCTTGTAAAGTAAAGGTCGCCTCAGCTGAGCGTGTTTTTCCGGTAAATGAAGTCTTTATGCCGTTATGTCATTCATGTAACTAAAATAACAAGTTCTCAGAATCTTTGTTAAGCAAACTTTCCAGTAATGGAATTTTACTTGTCATTCCCGTGATGTGGACCCTGCGTCTTCCTTCACAGTTACTGCTCCACCCCCCTGCTGCATGCCTGCCTTATATCCAGCAGGGTACCTACCTGTGTCCTATATGTACTCACTTTGGCCCTATTAACAGCACTGGATACATTCAAATCTCACATAGTATAGAATGCAACATAACTAATTATAATAATAATAATAATAATAAAAAATTATTATTATTTTTTATTATTATTAATTTGTTACATTCCATCAGTTTAGATGCAGCATTCGTTATTTTGAATAATTCATAAATTCGGATAAATTTGTATTTGTTACGTTCACTAACAGACAAATTTGAAAGAAAATTCCAATACCTACAATTAAATAGTTAGTAATAGTTATTATTATTGGTTAGGTATTATTTTAGATTTTCAAATTTTCGGGTTTTCGAATTTTGGATTTTCATTCTTTTTAATTTTCGGATTTTCATTCTTTTTAATTTTCGGATTTTCATTCTCATTTTCAGATTTTTGAATTTTTGTCACTGACATCTGAATTTAAAAAGGAAATATTAATACCTATAATTTAATAGTTAGTAATTATTATTAGTTAGTTATTATTTTGGATTTTCAGGTGTTAGAATTTTTGGATTTTCGTTCTTATTTTTGATTTTTTTGATTTTTGGCACTAACATCCGAATTTGAAAGGAAATTTCAATACCTATAATTTGATCGTTAGTAATAGTTATTATTATTATTAGTTAGCTATTATTTTGGATATTTGAATTTTTAGGTGTTAGAATTTTTGGATTTTCGTTCTTATTTTCGTATTTTTACATTTTAAAATTTAAATTTTTTTGTCACTAACATCCGAATTTGAAAGGAAATTTCAATACCTATAATTTAATAGTTAGTAATAGTTATTATTATTAGTTAGTAGAGTTGAGCGGACACCTGGATGTTCGGGTTCGGACCCGAACTTTAAAAAAAAAGTTTGGGTTCGGGAACCCGAACCCGAACTCTGAACCCCATTGAAGTCAATAGGACAAGGACTTTTAGTAAAAAAAAAAATGCGCGGAGGTCCCCCCAAATTCAATAACCAGACCCTTTAGGTCTGGTATGGATATTAAGGGGAACCCCGCCGTCAATTTAAAAAAAAATTACAAGGGGTTCCCCCTAAATATCCATAACCAGACCCGTTATCCGAGCACGTTGACCTGGCCGGCCGCAGAAAAGAGGGGGGGACAGAGTGCGCCCCCCCTCTCCTGAACCGCACCAGGCCACATGCCCTCAACATTGGGAGGGTGCTTTGGGGTGCCCCCCAAAGCACCTTGTCCCCATGTTGATGGGGACATGGGTCTCATTCCCACAACCCTTGCCCAGTGGTTGTGGGGGTATGCGGGCAGGGGGCTTATCAGAATCTGGAAGACCCCTTTAACAAAGGGGACCCCCAGATCCTGGCCCCCCCTGTGTGAAATGGTAATGGGGTACACTGTACCCCTACCATTTCACAAAGCAAGTGTAAATTCTTGTAAAAAAAAACACAAACACCATAGAAAAAAGTTCTTTATTAATAAAAAAAAAAAGAAAAAAACTCCAGCAGTGATAATCCACTCGTTCCTGGCTTCCTGCTCCAACGTTGTCCCGATCCAGCGACGGCTGTGGGTGATATCCAGCGATGAGAAGATCCAGCGACGGGTGCGGGTGATCCAGTGACGGGCGGGGTGATCTCCAGCGATGAGAAGATCCAGCGACAGGTGCGGGTGATCTCCAGTGATGAGAAGATCCAGTGACGGGTGCGGGTGATCTCCAGTGATGAGAAGATCCAGTGACGGGTGCGGGTGATCTCCAGCGATGAGAAGATCCAGCGACGGGTGCGGGTGATCCAGCGATGAGAAGATCCAACCATCCAGAGCGCAGCATCGCCGACCTCCACTCACCGCTGGACACAGCCCAGCGAATAACGCGCTGAAGCTGTGACATTACTTATAAAGGGGAGGCAGGGCCACCCGTGACGTGACCCCGCACCCTCTGACGCACCCTCTGCTACGTCACTGGGTAAGTCCAGTCTTCCCTCTTCCTGGGCTTCCCCAGTGACGTAGCAGAGGGTGCGTCAGAGGGTGCGGGGTCACGTGACTGGTGGCCCAGCCTCCCCTATATAAGAAATGTCACAGCTTCAGCGCGTCATTTGCTGGGCTGTGTCCAGCGGTGAGAGGAGGTCGGCGATGCTGCGCTCTGGATGGATGGATCTTCTCATCGCTGGAGATCACCCGTCGCTGGATCAGGACAACGTTGGAGCAGGAAGCCAGGAACGAGTGGATTATCACCGCTGGAGTTTTTTCTTTTTTTTTTATTAATAAAGGACTTTATTCTACGGTGTGTGTGTGTTTTTTTTTTTACAAGAATTTACACTTCCTTCGTGAAATGGTTGGGGAACAGTGTACCCCATTACCATTTCACACAGGGGGGGGGGCAGGATCTGGGGGTCCCCTTTGTTAAAGGGGTCTTTCAGATTCTGATAAGCCCCCCGCCTGCATACCCCCACAACCACCGGGCAAGGGTTGTGGGGATGAGACCCTTGTCCCCATCAACATGGGGACAAGGTGCTTTGGGGGGCACCCCAAAGCACCCTCCCAATGTTGAGGGCATGTGGCCTGGTGCAGTTCAGGAGAGGGGGGGCCGCACTCTGTCCCCCCCTCTTTTCTGCGGCCGGCCAGGTCAACGTGCTCGGATAAGGGTCTGGTGTGTATTTTTAGGGGGAACCCCACGTCATTTTTTTTAAATTGACGGCAGGGTTCCCCATAATATCCATACCAGACCTAAAGGGTCTGGTTATTGAATTTGGGGGGACCTCCACGCATTTTTTTCCCCGAACTCCGAACCCGGACCCGAACTTTCAGCAATTATTCGGGTTCGGGAAAAACCCAAAGTCCGTACCGAACGCGAACTTTACAGTTCGGCTTCGCTCAACTCTATTAGTTAGTTAATTATTTTTTGATTATTGAATAATCAGGTGTTCGAATTTTTCGGATTTTCGTTCTTTAGAATTCTTGGATTTTCATTTCTTATTTTCAGATTTACGTTCCTTTGAATTTTCGGATTTTCATTCTTATTTTTGAATTTTCGGATTTACGAATTTTTGAATTTACGAATTTTTATAAATTTACGATTTTTCATTTTCAGAAAAATTTGTTCAACGGTTTTTCGTTAATTTTCGAATATTTCCGAATTAACAAATCTTTTGAATTTTATCTAAAAACTCGTTCGGAACATGCATGCATGCTAATAATGTGTAAGATGCCGGCTCAGAGATGACGTCATCATGTAACTCCTGCTGCCTGTGCATTTCATGGCTGTGATCCCATTAGTCTGACACAGATTCCGCCCCTGCTGCAGCCTCTCACCTTACAAAGCTACAATCTACAGTCTGATCACTGGGGGGAGGGGAGACTGAGGATATGCTTCTTCCTGCCTGCAGCAGACTGAGAACTTCATCTCAGCTAAGACATAGTCACTGGACTGGAGCTCCAGGATGTCTTTTTATAGATAGATAGATAGACAGACAGAAAGACAGACAGACAGACAGACAGATAGATAGATAGATAGATAGATAGATAGATAGATAGATAGATAGATAGTTCTATAGGTAAATAGATAGATAATTCTATAGATAGATAGATAATTCTATAGATAGATATTTCTATAGATAGATAGATAGATATTTCTATAGATAGATAGATAGATATTTCTATAAATAGATATTTCTATAGATAGACGGACAGATGACGCAGACACCTCTATGCTCAGTGTACTGTCCGGCTCCCCCTCCCCCACCCCAGCAGACGAGGTAATGGAGACGTCATTGGGACATAATGGGCTCGGTAACAAGAATAACACTTTGCCGTCGGTTCCCACCCAGCGAGAAATGTAAAGCCGCTCTCACTCCCTCTGTAATGGGTTAGAAAATATACACTGGCTGCTCCGGGTTCTGCCAGGTGGAAAAAAATTGGCGTCAGAATTTTTTTCTCTCCTTCTCCAGCTCGGTGGAGAGGTCTGAGGCCGGTGTCTGGGCCGGGTGTACCATGATGGGTGGCTGCTGGAGGAGCGGGAATCCGTCCAACTGACATCCTCCAACTCCAGACTCACTCAGCGCCGAGCACTTCCAGTCTATTTATAGGCGGAGAGACTCTCCATTAGAACACCAGTCAGTAGCTGGGGAACCTGGAACCTCTCCCATAGACACATGCCAGGGTCCTCAACCTACCAGCATCCCACAGACACAGGACGTGGGGTCTACACCTCCCAACATCCTACAGACACAGGATGGGGGTCTCCACCTCCCAACATCTTACAGACACGGGTCGGGGGCTACAACCTCCCAACATCCCACAGACACAGGACAGGGGTCTACACCTCCCAACATCCCACAGACACAGGACGGGGGTCTACACCTCCCAACATCCTACAGACACAGGTCGGGGGCTCCAACCTCCCAACATCCTACAGACAAAGGCCAGGGGTCTCTACCTCCCAACATCCTACAGACACAGGACGGGGGCTACAACCTCCCAACATCCTACAGACACAGGCCGGGGGCTCCAACCTCCCAACATCCTACAGACACAGGACAGGGGTCTACACCTCCCAACATCCCACAGACACAGGACGGGGGTCTACACCTCCCAACATCCCACAGACACAGGACGGGGGTCTACAACTCCCAACATCCTACAGACACAGGACGGGGGTCTACACCTCCCAACATCCTACAGACACAGCCCGGGGTCTCCACCTTCTAACATCCTACAGACACAGGCCGGGGGCTCCAACATCCTACAGACACAGGACTAGGGTTCCCCACCTCCCAACATCCTACAGACACAGGCTGAGAGTCCCAACCTCCCAACATCCTACAGACACAGGCCGGGGGTCCCAACCTCCCAACATCCTATAGACACAGGCAAGGAGTCCCAACCTCCCTAATTCTACAGACACAGGCCGGGGTTCCAACCTCCCATCATCCTATAGACACAGGCCAGGGGTCCCAACCTCCCAACATCCTAAAGACACAGGCCAGGGGTCCCAACCTCCCAACATTCTACAGACACAGGCCGGGGGTCCCAACCTCCCAACATCCTACAGATACAGGCCGGGGGTCCCAACCTCCCAACATCCTACAGATACAGGCCGGGGGTCCCAATCTGCCAACATCCCACAGACACAGGCCAGGGATCCGAACCTCCCAAAATTTAACAGACACAGGGTGGGGATCCCAACATCCTACAGACACAGGCCGGGGGCCCTATCCTTCCAATATTATACAAACACAGGGCAGGGGGTCCCAACATCCTACAGATACAGGCCGGGGGTCCCAATCTGCCAACATCTACAGACACAGGCCCGGGGCCCCAACCTCCTACAGACACAGGACTGGGGTTCCCCATCTCCCAACATCCTACAGACACAGTCTGAGGGTCCCAACCTCTCAACATCCTATAGACACAGGACAGGAATCCCAACCTCCCTAATTCTACGGACACAGGCGGGGGTTTAAACCTCCTAACATCCTGTAGACACATGCCGGGAGTCCCAACATCTACAGACACAGGCCAGGGGTCCCAACATCCTAAAGACATAGGCCAGGGGTCCCAACCTCCCAACATCCTACAGACACAGGCCGGGGGTCCCAACCTCCCAAAATCCTACAGATACAAGCCGGGGGTCCCAACCTCCCAACATCCTACAGATACAGGCTGGGGGTCCCAATCTGCCAACATCCCACAGACACAGGCCAGGGATCCGAACCTCCCAACATTTTACAGACACAGGGCGGGGGTCCCAACATCCTACAGACACAGTCCGGGGGCCCCATCCTCCCAACAGTCTACAAACACAGGGCAGGGGGTCCCAACCTCCCAACATCCTACAGATACAGGCCGGGGATCCCAATCTGCCAACATCACAGACACAGGCCCGGGGCCCAAACCTCCCAACATCCTACAGATACAAGCTGGGGTTTCCAACCTGTCAACATCCTACAGATACAGGTCAAGGATCTGAACCTCCCAACATCCTACAGACCCAGGCCGGGGGTCCCAACCTCCCAACATTCAACCGACACAGACTTAGGGTCCCAACCTCCCAACATCCGACATACACAGGCCAGGCGCCCCCCCCCCACCTTCGGTCAGTCAAAGCACACCCCCCCCAGTCATTCGGTCATCAACCCTCTCAGCCATTCGGGTAATGGGTATCAGGACCCACTTCCTGATTGGCCGGAAGGAGAGTCAGGAAGACAATAACGAATATTAATTTTCTATTGTCAAACAACTGGGTGGGGGATGGGCACAGCGCTCTGCGCCACTAGGCCACCCTTTTTTTAAGCCAATTAGAGTCTCAGGCTCTAATCACGTGCTTCAAAAAAGGAAAAACCCCATTGGAATCCATGCGTCCATGGATTAGGGGGGCGCCTCGTATGGACGGGCCGTCAGTGGGCACCCGTGGAAAAGGGGCCTTAGTCATTTCAACAGGGCACTCTTGAAGAACTCAGAAGGCACCCCAGGGACCCAGTGATGACATTGCTGGGTCTAAAATAATAAGGTATATAATGAAAACCGGTTTGATGGAGGGAGGGGGGACCAGGGAAGACAAAATGTAAGCAGATTAAACGTTAGCTTTAAAGGCTGCTGAGAGATTCTCCACTTCTCAGCTGACTTTGTCGGAAACAAGTGCCGCCTGGCAAGTGCCTTCCTTCCTCCAGCTTCCAATTTCAGATCATTTTGGTTTTCTCAACCACAAACCAGGGATAAACTGAGCCTTTAAACCATCCCATCTTTATAATGTACTGACAGCAAAATGTGTGCTTGGTTTCCTCCTGATGGATGGAGAAACACGCTCTGCGCTAAAGCTTCGAAGATCAGACCGCAACTCTTCCTTTTCTACGGCCGGTTCTCCAGTCAGTCGGAGTGTGAGGCGGCTTAACAAGCAAAGAAGACTTTAAATAACAACTACAGAAATCCACAGGGGTCAGATAACGCGGCAGCCCGTAAACCGCAACGCGTTGAGTGAAAAAAAATAATAATCTTTTAATACTAGACTCTATGGAGGCCGGAGAAGTAAAAACCCAACTGAGGTTCTAATTCTTCCCTACTCTATACAAGTCACTTACATTTTAAGGCCTCTTTCACATGCGTAGCCAGGGAGGGGCAATTGCCCAGGGTGCAAAATTTTAGGGGCAAAATTATACTTCTCAATTGTCCCGGATTCCATGGGGCTGTCATTAAAATTTGAACAAAACCCTATCCTCCCATGGATCCGGGATGAGTCTCGGTGCCCCAATTCTAGAACAAGTTTTAGCAATTGGCTCCACAAATTCACCTGGAAGGGGGCACACTAGCACCAGGCACCCGGTGCACCTGCCCTGCATGCCCTGGGTCAGTAGCTCCACAATTCTCCCCTCTGCATCAGCCGATATTTCTCCCCAATGACTGCCTGTGCCTTTGTGCTGGGAGGTGATATGGAAAGGGAGAGGATGTGTGCTTAAAGAGGGGATTGGAGGGGGAAGATTTGTGGTAGAAGAGGGGATTGGAGGGGGAAGATTTGTGGTAGAAGAAGGGATTGGAGGGGGAAGATTTGTGGTAGAAGAGGGGATTGGAGGGGGAAGATTTGTGGTAGAAGAGGGGATTGGAGGGGGAAGATTTGTGTAGAAGAGGGGATTGGAGGGGGAGGATTTGTGGTAGAAGAGGGGATTGGAGGGGGAAGAATTTGTGGTAGAAGAGGGGATTGGAAGATAGGATTTGTGGTAGAAGAGGGGATTGGAGGTGGAAGGATTTGTGGTAGAAGATGGGATTGGAGGGGGAAGAATTTGTGGTAGAAGAGGGGATTGGAGGGGGAAGGATTTGTGGTAGAAGAGGGGATTGGAGGGGGAGGATTTGTGGTAGAAGAGGGGATTGGAGGGGGAAGATTTGTGGTAGAAGAGGGGATTGGAGGGGGAATATTTGTGTAGAAGAGGGGATTGGAGGGGGAAGAATTTGTGGTAGAAGAGGGGATTGGAGGTGGAAGGATTTGTGGTAGAAGAGGGGATTGGAGGGGGAAGATTTGTGGTAGAAGAGGGGATTGGAGGGGGAATATTTGTGTAGAAGAGGGGATTGGAGGGGGAAGAATTTGTGGTAGAAGAGGGGATTGGAGGTGGAAGGATTTGTGGTAGAAGAGGGGATTGGAAGGGGAAGATTTGTGGTAGAAGATGGGATTGGAGGGGGAAGAATTTGTGGTAGAAGAGGGGATTGGAGGGGGAAGGATTTGTGGTAGAAGAGGGGATTGGAGGGGGAGGATTTGTGGTAGAAGAGGGGATTGGAGGGGGAAGATTTGTGGTAGAAGAGGGGATTGGAGGGGGAATATTTGTGTAGAAGAGGGGATTGGAGGGGGAAGAATTTGTGGTAGAAGAGGGGATTGGAGGTGGAAGGATTTGTGGTAGAAGAGGGGATTGGAAGGGGAAGATTTGTGGTAGAAGAGGGGATTGGAAGGGGAAGATTTGTGGTAGAAGAGGGGATTGGAGGGGGAAGAATTTGTGGTAGAAGAGGGGATTGGAGGTGGAAGGATTTGTGGTAGAAGAGGGGATTGGAGGGGGAGGATTTGTGGTAGAAGAGGGGATTGGAGGGAGAGGATTTGTAGTAGAAGAGGGGATTGGAGGGGGAGGATTTGTGGTAGAAGAGGGGATTGGAGGGGGGAGATTTGTGGTAGAAGAGGGGATTGGAGGGAGAGGATTTGTGGTAGAAGAGGGGATTGGAGGGGGAGGATTTGTGGTAGAAGAGGGGGTTGGAGGGGGAAGATTTGTGGTAGAAGAGGGGATTAGAGGGAGAGGTTTTCGTGGTAGAAGAGGGGGTTGGAGGGGGAAGAATTTGTGCTAAAAGAGGGGATTGGGGGGGGGGATTTGTGGTAGAAGAAGGGGTTGGAGAGTAGGATTTGTGATAGTATAGGGCAGGGGTCCCCAACCAGTGGCCCGGGGGCCCTCTGATGTGCTAGAAGAGATGATTGGAGGAGGAGGATTTGTGCTAGAAGAGGTGATTGGAGGAGGAGGATTTGTATTAGAAGAGGTGATTGGAGGAGGAGGATTTGTATTAGAAGAGGGGATTGGAGGGGGTAGGATTTGTATTAGAAGAGGGGATTGGAGGGGGAGGATTTGTATTAGAAGAGATGATTGGAGGAGGAGGATTTGTGCTAGAAGAGATGATTGGAGGAGGAGGATTTGTGCTAGATGAGGTGATTGGAGGATTTGTGGTAGAAGAGGGGTTTTGGAAGGGGGGATTTGTGCTAGAAGAGGGGATTGGAGGGGGAGGATTTGTGGTAGAAGAAGGGATTGGAGGGAGGAGGATTTGGGTAGAAAAGGGGATTGGAGGGAGGAGGATTTGTGATAGTATTAGAGGGAGGAGGATTTGGGTAGAAGAGGGGATTGGAGGGGGGGATTTGTGGTAAGAAGGGAGATTGGAGTGGGGTGGGGGGGGGGGGTTTATGCTAGAAGGAGGAGGGATGGTTGAAGGGGGAGGATTTATGCTAGAAAAGGGGATTGAAGGTGAAGTATTTATGGTAGAAGAAGGGATTGGAGGGGGTGGGTGGGGGATATGTGCTAGAAGGAGGAGGGATGGTTGAAATGGGGAGGGTTTGTGCTAGAAGAGCGGATTGGAGGGGGTAGGATTTGTGCTGGAAGGGAGAATTTGTAGGGAGGTGGAGATAGTGGAAGAAAAGGGGTCTGAAGTTGCTTCCTGAACATTGGATAGTGACCGCTTACCCTCCTCCTAAAAAGCAATCCACCCCAGATCAAATTCAGAGCATTGGCTAGTGTGAATCCAGCCTAAAGAAAAAAACTTTGCCTAGCTTGGAATTGGCAAATACAATTGAGATAGAATATCCCAGGAATACGTATCATTTAGGTAATGAGAAGGAATATTTGTTGCATTTTGTGTAATGGCTAGTTGGCGTCTGGAAGAAGGACGTTCTCAGAGAAAAGCTTAATTTCCTGGCTCAGCCCCAAAAATGTCGAAGAACTTTGTTTTGTTTTGTTTTCTCCTTCTAGAACAAATCCAAAGTAACAATATGTTGCCTTTTTTTTTTGCTTTATATATTTATTACTGAACTTTGCCCTTCCCCGAAATTTCCCTTTTAAGCGTCTGTTGGTCTCTCTCTCTCTGAAGACAAAAATATTCCATCTGCCCGAGTCTCCTCCGGAAACAAAAGTCAAGGAGTGAGACCTCGGAAACGCGGAATGCCGAAGGAAGCCCTCCTCAGTCCTCACCGTTCCCCTAATCGGAACCAGTTCCCCCGGCAGAGCGAGAGATCCGCGTTCTTCGACATAAACTTGCCCGGGGAACACACTTGCCGGTTCCAAGAAGAAGCGGTTAGAGAAAATTGAAGGTATTTGAGCGTGCGACTCATTAAGTCTCGTTGTCAGATGTTAGAACCTTCGGAGCGATTGGCTCCAATTTAAATCATTCACGAACAAGTGGAGATCCAGGCGTTGAAAGGTCCCACGGCGGCTCCCAGCTCCGGGAAACACAGCGCACTTGTGTACACTTTGGTCAATTTTTGCATTTTGGCTAGACATCCCTCCTGCTTGGTGCCGGAGCCCAGGCTCGCTTCTTAAAAGCAAAATCGCTACGGCTTCAAGTAGGGGAGAGGGGGGGGGGGAGTTGGCCTTAGGATCGATGGTTCCCCCCCCCCCCCGCCATTGACTTCCTTTCAAATAAAGGTCTTGACACTTTTTGTCGTGGAAGTCTAGAAACTTTTTTAACCACAAATGGAGGGGGCCGTTCCTCTCTCACCCAAGGCCTTCCAAGGCCAGGGCAGCCATCAGAAATTTTGGGGACCCTTCAGGCCGGGGCACCCCCCCTCCCCCTGGGGCCTGACCACCAACATTCCCCAGGGCCCGCCCATTGGCCATCCCACTGAATACGCCCATTGGCCATTCCACTAAGTCCATACGTGCATCCACTTTTATTTTAATGCTCTCTATAATGTATAACCACCTCTGCCCAGCATCATCCATCCCTCCCCTCAATGTATCCCCATCCACGCCCAGCATCACCCAGACCAATCCCTCCCCACAATGTATCTCCATCTCTGCCCAGCATCATCCATCCCTCCCCACAATGTTTTTCCACCTCTGCCCAGCATCACCCATCCCTCCCCACAATGTATCTCCACCTCTGCCCAGCACCATCCATCCCTCCCCACAATGTATCTCCACCTCTGCCCAGCATCACCCATCCCTCCCCACAATGTATTCTTACCTTTGCCCAGCATCATTCATCCCTCCCCACGATGTATCCCCATCCACGCCCAGCATCACCCATCCCTCCCCACAATGTATATCTATCTCTCACTCAGCAATAGATAGATTCGTGCATTGCATGAATCTATCTATTGTCGCCGCTGCCGCCCACTATTCAGGTGCCTGTGGGCTCTAATCGGCTTCCAAATGGTTAAACAGCGGCCGCACGGCTGTGTTTTCCCGGTTTAAACCATGCTGTGTTAGGGAATCGCTTCCCTAACACTGACCCGCCTCTCAGCCAATCAGGTGCGCCGGGTCTGGTTACCGGCAGGGCTGGACGGGGACAAAAATTTGGCCCTGGACTTCATCCAGACTGGCCCACTTTGATATGTCTCTCCCATGGCGGCCAGACAACTCCCGCCCCTCCCCCTTCCCGGCCACCCAAGCCCCCTCTCCCCCTTCACTAGCCACTAGCCGTTCTACTTTATTAGAGTAGAACGGCTGGTACTGGTACTCCTATAGGCAGTACCAGTGGGGAAGCTAGACATTATTTCACCCGGGGGAAAGAATCAGTTTGGTGCCCCCCCCCTTATGGGACAAGGTTAGGGAGAAGTGAGAAACTCCCAGGCCATAGATGTTGAGTCAGCTGTCTGTCCCCTCCCCCATGCTCCTCTGTCGTCCCCCCTGCTCCTCTGGTCCTCCCCCTGATTCTCTGTTCCCCCCGGGTGAGCGCTGCGGGGAGGGAGAGGAGGTGAGCTCTGCGGGGAGAGAGAGAGACAGAGGAGCGGAGGGGGGCGGCGGTCCGCTGTCACTGAAGCCGGCCCACTGAGCCATCGGCCCACCTGGGAAACTCCCGGTAGTCCCAATGGTCAGTCCATCCCTGGTTACCGGTCACCTGATTGGCTGAAGCAACATCGAGGACGGGAGAAGACATTGAGGGAGCGTGGAGGAGGATGGCGCCGGGCTGGGGGGGAAAGTGCCGGGCTAGGGCCAAACTGGGGTAATTTGGGGACAAACTGGCAGGATTTGGGGACAGACTGGCTGCATTTGGGGGGAAACTGGCTGCATTTGGGGGGAAACTGGCTGGATTTGGGGGGGAAACTGGCTGCATTTGGGGGGAAACTGGCTGCATTTGGGGGGAAACCGGCTGCATTTGGGGGGAAACTGGTGACGTTTGATGGGCACAGTGGCGGGCTGGTGGCAATTGATGGTTTTTTTTTTCAGTTTGTTTGCGCCCCCCCAAAAAAATTGGAGCACCAGCCGCCACTGCACCTACTGAGGAGAACGCGGATCGGCCATTGGCATCTGTATTAGCATTGGGTCCAAGTTGGCACCTAAAAAAAGGGAACCCAAAACTAGAATAGGCAAACCCGTGCCAGCTCCTTACTAAATGTTGTATTCAATTTTCTTATGGCTAAAATTGTTTGCTACGTACTATAACTAAGTTATATATATATATATATATATTATTTTTCTCACAGGTGTCTCCAACTCAAGTTACTTTTATTTTATAGCCAAGCTGTCTGCAAATTTTTTTTTAGGGCGTCAGACGTTTAGAACATTTTCCAGAGTGAAAGAAAAACAAGTTAACAAACGTAAGGTATATTCTACTGGATGCACGGGTTTATGGGAAACACGCCGAAAAAAAAAATAACTAATGGTAAGAGTGACATCATAAAGCCTATGACATCATAATATTAGGGAAAAATTATTTAGGTATAGCACGGTTGCATTGCCAAAAAAGTACAGTGGAACCCCGGATTCCGAGTACCGCGGTAAACAAGCCTTTCGCAATACGAGCGATGTGTTTAAAAAAATCCTAACTCGGTTTGCGAGTGTTGTCAGGATTTAGACCACAGTGGTGTGCAGTACAGCGTTTGGCCCGGGGTGGGGGGGCGCCGGAGCCAAACGGCGCCGATCGGTGCCATTCGGAAATACACACAAATGCCCAAGGACGGCTCGGCTGACCTCGGCAAACCTTAGGAACGGGGTCTTTCCGAGGTCAGCCAGGGTGTCTTCGGCCCTTTCTGAGACTCTCTGGCGCCCCACATCTGGCCACATGCGGTATTGCATGCCATTGAAGTCAATGCAGAAAAAATTATTTTCGTTTCGATTGACTTCAATGGGGAAACTCGCTTTGATATGCGAGTGCTTTGGATTACGAGCGTTCTCCTGGAAGGGATTATGCTCGTAATCCGAGGTTCCGCTGTATTGACAATCATGGATAGTAATCTAGAGTTGTGGTTCTCAACCGTACCGAGACCGGGGGCCCGCTACATTCTTCTGCTGGCCCTGGAGATGATAAGGTTTCTGGAGGGTCCTGGGAGTAACTGTGGGTGGTGAGGTCTCCCCAGGGGGCTTAGGGGTTTGCAGGGGCACTTATGGACATTGAAGGGATCTGCGGGAGCTGGGGGAAACTGTTGGAGGTTGGGGATACCCAGGGCTATCTTAATGAGAGGGCACACCTGGGCACTGCCCAGGGGCCCCAGCTGCATGGGGGGCCCCTGCACTTTCCCCAAAGCAGCTGGTCCTTGAGCCCACGCTGCCCCGAAATTGGGGAGCCCCATGATGGCACTGAGAGTGATAGATGCACAGGGGGGGCAGTCTGCCTTCTACCTACTTGATGTCTGTTTACCTGCACTGTCATCATTGTAGGGGCCCCAGAGCATTACTTTGCCCAGGGGCCCATGATGCTATTTAGACAGCCCTGGGGATACCATGGGGGAACTGCAGGCAATGCAACAGGTTAGGGGATGCTGTAAAGCTCTGGGTGGTACTGTGGAGCACTATGAGAGGGGCGTGGACATATCCCAGTGTGCATTGCTCCAAAGTACGCCGCAAGGACGTATTGGTTTCGACGTGAACGTAAATTACGTCCAGCCCCATTCATGGACGACTTACGCAAACGACGTCAAATTTTCAAATTTCGACGCGGGAACGACGGCCATACTTAACATTGGCTAGGCCAGCTATTTGTTCGACTAATTTTACGCTCGAAAAAGCCTTACGTAAATGACGTAAAAAATGCGCCGGGCGCACGTACGTTTCTGAATCGGCGTATCTAGCTAATTTGCATATTCTACGCCGAACTCAACGGCAGCGCCACCTAGCGGCCAGCGTAAAAATTTCACCCTAAGATACGACGGCGTAGGAGACTTACGCCGCTCGTATCTTAGCCTAATTTAAGCGTATCTGGTTTGCAGAATACGCTTAAATTTACAACGGCGTAGATTCAGAGTTACGACGGCGTATATCTACTGATACGCCGGCGTAACTGTCTCTGAATCCAGCTATAAAACTAAAACAAAATTTGCTGCCAAAATTAACACTGGATAACAAGGTAGCACATATGTTGCTGTTTTGTTTTAAGGACAAACAAGGTTTTCTGTTCATGATCTTGTCTTGCAATCATGATTTTTTATTTATTTTTTGCAATCCTTAGACGATAAAACGCAAAACAATAAATAAATAAAAAACAAGTATGAAAAAAACAACAACACCAAAGGGCAGACTCAATGGACTACTCTGTATTTTCTCTGTCATCACTTCTCTATTAGCTAGATTCACATAGCTTGCCGCAACTTTAAGGCGGCGTCAGGGCCGTCTTAATAGCATCATGGGCCCCTGGGCAAAGTAATGCTCTGGGGCCCCTACAATGATGACAGTGCAGGTAAACCAACATCAAGTAGGTAGGAGGCAGCTTGCCTCCCCTGTGTATCCATCACTCTCAGTGCCATCATGGGGGCCCCCAATTTCGGGGCAGCGTGGGCTCAAGGACCAGCTGCTCTGGAAAAAGTTCAGGGGCCCCCCATGCAGCTGGGGCCCCTGGGCAGTGCCCAGGTGTGCCCTCTCATTAAGACAGCCCTGGGCGGCGTAGCGTATCGTATTTACGCTACGCCGCCTTAAGTCAGAGAGGCAAGTACTGTATTCTCAAAGTACTTGCCTCCTAACTTACGGCGGCGTATCGTAAATGCGGTGGGCGCAAGCGCGCCTAATTCAAAATAGGCTGAGGGGCTTGGTTTATGTTAATATGCTTTGACCTGACGTGATTGACGTTTTTTTGGAACGGCGCATGGGCCGTCCACCTACATTTCCCAGTGTGCATTGCGGCTAAGTACGCGGCACGGTCCTATTGATTTCGACGTGGACGTAAATGACGTAAATCACTATTCACGGACGACTTATGCAAACAACGTAAAATTTTCAAATTTCGAAGCGGGAACGGCGGCCATACTTTAACATTGGCTACGCCACCTAGGGGGCATCTTTAACTTTAGGCGGCCTATCTCTTACGGAAACGGCGTATCTGTACTGCGTCGGCCGGGCGTACGTTCGTGAATAGGCGTATCTAGTGATTTACATATTCTACACCGACCGCAATGGAAGCGCCACCTAGCGGCCAGCCTAAATATTGCACCCTAAGATACGACGGCGCAAGCCGTCGTATCTTAGATAGGTTTAGGTGTATCTCTGTTTGAGACACTTCGGTCGGCGCAGATTCCGAGTTAGGTCGGCGTATCTACTGATACGCCGACCTAACTCTACCTGAATCTACCTATATGTTTATATGTTTCCAAGTACACTTTTTCCTTTCTTTTTTTTTTTTTGGACAGTGTTAGTTTAAAAAAAAACATTGGCCCGGATTCAGAGAGAAATTGCGCCTGCGTAACCATAGTTACGCAGCGCAATTGCTTACTTGCCCGGGCGTAACGAGTGTTCTGTATTCAGAAAGCTCGTTACGCCGACTGCAGCCTAAGATATGCGTGGCATAAGGCTCTTATGCCCGCATATCTTAGGCTGCATTCTTGCGATGGTCGCTAGGGGGCGTTCCCGTAGTGGTCAGCGTATAGTATGCAAATTGCATACTAACGCCGATTCACAACGTTACGCGAGCCCTGCGTACGCAGTTTACGTCGTTTGCGTACGGCGTTTTTTTGCGTAAGGCTGCCCCTTCTATAGCAGGAGCAGCCAATGCTAAAGTATACCCGTCGTTCCCGTGTCGCGAAATGTGAAATTTACGTCGTTTGCGTAAGTGAATCGTGAATGGCGCTGGACGCCATTCACGTTCACTTTGAAGCAAATGACGTCCTTGCGACATCATTTACCGCAATGCACGTCGGGAAAGTTTCCCGACGGAGCATGCGCACTACGCTCGGCGCGGGAACGCGCCTAATTTAAATGATTCCCGCCCCCTACGGGATCATTTAAATTGCGCGCGCTTACGCCGGGCATTTTGCCGGAGCGCCCTGGCAAATTTCCGGAACTACTGCTCCGTGAATCGAGGGTAGCGCAGAAAATTTGAGGGGGCGCAGGGCAAAAACGGTGCCCTGCGCCTACGTAAAAAATGTGCATATCTTACTGAATCTACCCCATTGTTACTGAAAGCAAAATGTATGCCCGTGTCCTGTTTAAAATGACACTAAAATTATGAATCTGATACAAAGTATTTACAAAGTTATATATTTTTTTTTGTTTTGTTTTTTATAGTTTTGCGCTGGTGAGATGAGCTGGTCAGTCTGACGCTTCACCTTTCACTCTCCAATCACAGGCTGGGGAAGGGTCGAGACCTGTAAGTGCTACTGAACTGCAGCAGAGAACTGGTGCTCCGCTGTTTGCCCAGAGTTCCGCCTGAAGTTGGCATTGGCACACGTTGCCGCATTGCCAAGCGTCAGTTTTACCCGACAGGAACCGCGACTGATTAAACGGGTGGTCAGCGCCATGTCCCCTTCTCACCTTCAAAATTCATTTCAGCATCGCAGAGGCCAGAATGCTGACGCTACACGGCCAGTACCAGTCTACCGCAGCCGGCTGGAGACTTATCTCCCTCCGCAGGTGTCGGTGAAAAGCCGCCTGTCGGGCCCCCGCGCGGCACAATCTGTTTATATATATATATATATATATATATATATATATGTATTTCTTCCTTATTTATAGAAGGCAGAGCGCTGGCTCGCACATTAGAAAGTGATACGCGTGAGGTTTGTTTTTTTTCTAATTCGCTCGCAGGGAATGTGAAACGATTTTTAATGTCTCTGAATAAAATCCACTGTTCCCGCATAATTTACAACCGGCGCAGACCGGCCCGAAGGGGCGCTTATTGATTTAAGTTATTTTCGCATTCGAAAAGATGAAGAAATAAAGAAGAAAAAAACGTTAAAATAACCGATGAGGAGCGACATTAACACTTGTGAGTCACAGCGATGTGCATGAAAATGCGAGCTTTAGCGCACATTTCCGCAACGCAGCGGCACCCGTAATGCAAGGCGCAAGGGCACCTCCCCCATATATCATGCATCCGGCCCCCTAATCTACATGCAGGGCGCCCTGGCACCTCCCCCGTATCCATGCACCCGGCCCCCTAATCTACATGTGGGGCGCCGGACACATGGATTCCAATGGGGTTTTTTGCTTTTTTAAGCACATGATTAGAGCCTGAGGCTCTAATTGGTTTAAAAAAAAGGGTGGGCTCGGGGCACAGAGCAGTGCGCCTCGAGCCCACCCAGATGTGTGACAATAGCAAATTAATATTCGCTATTGTCACACTGATTCTTCTCCCGGGCCAAACAGGAAGTGGGTCATGAGACCCGTTTCCTGATTGGCTGAAAGGAGAAGCAATCCTATTGGCCTAGGAGGAGGAGGAGGGAGGAGATGCACGGCTGCCATGATGCCGAGAAGGAGATTGAAGGGGAAGCCGCCGCCAGTCGCCCAGAGCGTTGCGCTGATTGTGCCATAGATGGGGTAAGTGTGAGGCTGGTAACCGACCGACTAAGCAACGTGGGGGGTGCGGATGACCCGACTGGGGGTGGCTGTGAGTGCATTGTTTATCCCCCCCAAAAAGTATACCACCAGTGGGTCAGCAAACATTGCACCCACTGTGCCCAATTTGGGGAGTTCCCACCATCCCTGTGCAGAGTTTCTGGGTCTGTACACCTGCTGTGCCCATTATGAGGGGTCCCCACCATCCTTGTGCTGAGTTCCCAGGTCTGTACCCCTGCTTTGCCCATTTTGAGGGGTTCCCACCATCCCTGTGCTGAGTTCCCGGGTCTGTACACCTGCTGTGCCCATTATGAGGGGTTCCCACCATCCTTGTGCTGAGTTCCCAGGTCTGTACCCCTGCTTTGCCCATTTTGAGGGGTTCCCACCATCCCTGTGCTGAGTTCCCGGGTCTGTACACCCGCTGTGCCCATTATGAGGGGTTCCCACCATCCCTGTGCTGAGTTTCTGGGTCTGTACACCCCGCTGTGCCCATTATGAGGAGTTCCCACCATCCTTGTGCTGAGTTCCCAGGTCTATACCCCTGCTGTGCCCATTATGAGGGGTTCCCACCATCCTTGTGCTGAGTTCCCAGGTCTGTACCCCTGCTTTGCCCATTTTGAGGGGTTCCCACCATCCCTGTGCTGAGTTCCCGGGTCTGTACACCAGCTGTGCCCATTATGAGGGGTTCCCACCATCCCTGTGCTGAGTTTCTGGGTCTGTACACCCGCTGTGCCCATTATGAGGGGTTCCCACCATCCCTGTGCTGAGTTCCCGGGTCTGTACACCCGCTGTGCCCATTATGAGGGGTTCCCACCATCCCTGTGCTGAGTTCCCGGGTCTATACCCCCGCTGTGCCCATTATGAGGAGTTCCCACCATCCTTGTGCTGAGTTCCCAGGTCTATACCCCTGCTGTGCCCATTATGAGGGGTTCCCACCATCCCTGTGCTGAGTTCTCAGGTCTATACCCCTGTTGTGCCCATTATGAGGGGTTTCCACCATCCATGTGCTGAGTTCCCGGGTCTATACACCTGCTGTGCCCATTATGAGGGTTCCCACCATCCCTGTGCTGAGTTCCTGGGTCTGTACCCCTGCTGTGCCCATTTCGAGGGGTTCCACTCATGCTGGCTTTGTAGCAAATTTTATATTATGGAGAATGTAACAGGAGGTGAACACACAAAGGTGGGGGAGAACATCTGAACCCCCCCAGGCGGGCAGGAATTGGAATTAACGTAGACATATAAAAATCCAGGGACTGACTCCACCCACCTGGCTCCACTTATCTCTACTTTGTGGGTGGAGTGACCCTTTACCATACATGGTATCATACACGTGATACCTCCGGTGATTGTCAGAACGTTGTGTAGATGTCATCCATCTCCGTCCTCCCTGCGCGCGTTCCGCTCTCTGTACACATTGATCTTATTAGATCCTTCCTGCGCTCCCCTTTACACGCCGAGCGGAGGACGCCTCATTACCGCCTCGTCTGACCGGCTCACCTGGGCGCCGGCTGCCCAGGAAACTCATTTCTTACCTCCATCCAGATAACGATCGCTCGGGAAAATTTCTGCTGAGATTCTGATTTCCTCAGAAACAAAACACGTTAGGTTAAAGAGAACTAAGTTTAGAGAATTGTCTCTCTTCAATAGAAAACTGGATGACTAAGAGTTATCTCAAACTCAATAGTGCTAAAACAGAACTCTTTATCTTCGATGCCAGTCGGAAGAAATCACCGACAACAAACTGGACACCATCTCCCATCCTGGGACAAATCATCGCCCCTAGCTCCAAAGTCAAAAGTCTGGGAGTCACGTTTGACACCTTCATGACAATGGACGCACAAATAGGGTCAGTAGTCAGCGGATCGCACCATTTGATGCGCCTACTACGCAGACTGATTCCATTTATTCCCAAAGAAGACGTAGCAGTCGTGGTGGGATCTATCGTGAATTCCAGACTGGACTATGCAAATGCCCTTTACCTCGGGCTACCCAAGTACCAAATCGCTCGTCTCCAAGTCGTACAGAATACGGCCGCTAGACTTGTGACTGGGAAAAAATCTTGGGAATCAATCTCACCTTCACTGAGATCCCTTCACTGGTTGCCAGTGAAAGACAGAATTGCATTCAAAGCACTCTGCCTGACACATAAGTGCATCCATGGGAAGGCTCCTAGATATCTATGCGACAAGATCAAACCTCACAATTGCAACCGCATTCTGCGATCCACCGACCAAAATCTGGTCAAGGTTCCTAAAACCAAATACAAGTCCAAAGGAGAAAGAAGGTTTGCTTTCCAGGGCCCCAGGCCAGGCTTTGGAATGCTTTACCAACCAGCATTCGGTTGGAGCAAAACCACCTGACTTTCAGAAGGCAGATCAAAACCCTGCTTTTCTGAAAGGCATGAGACAAAAAACAACAAGCGCCCAGAGGCGATTCAGTTCGCATGTGCCGCGCTATATAAGTTTTTCATTCATTCATTCATTCATTCAACCTGTCATGGGGAGCAAAGGATGGCCGTTCCAGTTACCTGGCTGTCACTAAGTCCTATTAACCTGGCCATACACAAGATTTCCAAACCAACATTCGTAGGAAAATTCTCAGTACATTCGACGACTTGACTAAAAACCCATGTGTATGTTTAACCACTTAAGCCCCGGACCTTTAGGCAGGTAAAGGACCTGCCCAGTTTTTGCGATTCGGCACTACGTCGCGTTAAGTGACAATTGCGCGGTCATGCGAAGTGGCTCCCAAACAAAACTGGCGTCCTTTTTCCCCCACAAATAGAGCTTTCCTTTGGTGGTATTTGATCACCTCTGCGGGTTTTTTTTTTTGCGCTATAAACAAAAATAGGGCCTGGTATGCTCTTGGAGGGGGAACCCATGCCGTTTTTTAATTAAAAATTTGGCGTGGAGTTCCCCCTCAAGATTCATACCAAACACAGTGCCTGGTATTGGCAGGGATCCAAGTCGCAGGGCAAAGTCGGATCCAAAGTAGTACGAGTGTCGTGTCGTACCAGTGTGAAACCGGCCTAACCCTGTAAAATAAGAATAAATAGACTATTGTTAATAAAATAAATGAATAAAATTAAACAAAATTAGTGTGAATAAAATACGATAAATAAAAACAAAACAAAACAATAAAATAAAATATTAATAATAAAATAATTAAATACAATAGAACAAAATAAGTGTGAATAAAATAAGATAAAAAAAAAACAATAAAATAAAATATTAATAATAAAATAATTAAATACAATAGAACAAAATAAGTGTGAATAAAATCAATAAAAAAAAAACAATAAAATGAAATATTAATAATAAAATAATGAAATACAATAGAACAAAATAAGTGTGAATAAAATAATATAAATAAATAAAAAATCAATAAAAGTGAATAAAATAAGATAAATATATATATATATATATATATATATATATATATATATATATATATATATATATATATATATATATATTAATAATAAAATAATTAAATACAATAGAACAAAATAAGTGTGAATAAAATCAATAAAAAGAATCAATAAAATGAAATATTAATAATAAAATAATGAAATACAATAGAACAAAATAAGTGTGAATAAAATAAGATAAATACATTTAAAAAAATCAATAAAATGAAATATTAATAATAAAATAATGAAATACAATAGAACAAAATAAGTGTGAATAAAATAAGATAAATAAATAAAAAAAAATCAATAAAATGAAATATTAATAATAAAATAATGAAATACAATAGAACAAAATAAGTGTAAATAAAATATGATAAAAAAACAATAAAATAAAATATTAAAAATAAAATAATTAAATACAATGGAACAAAATAAGTGTGAATAAAATAAGATAAATAAAAAAAATGAAATATTAATAATAAAATAATTAAATACAATAGAACAAAATAAGTGTGAATAAAATAAGATAAAAAAAATGAAATATTAATAATAAAATAATTAAATGCAATAAACAAAATAAGTGTGAATAAAATAAGATAAAGAAAAAGCAATGAAATAAAATATTAATAATAAAATAATTAAATACAATAGAACAAAATAAGATAAATAAAAAATATATATAGTAATAATAAAATAATTAAATACAATAGAAAAAAAATAAGTGTGAATAAAATAAGATATGATCACATAAGAATAAAATAAAATATAGCAGAAAACGAAAGGAAGAAAAAACAAACCCCAAAGCAATCCATAACAATCTCCTGCGAAGGGCGCCCATTATCCCGCTCATTGTGCGCAGGGACTTGGCATTCACAGACCATCAAAAAAACGAGACTCATCTGTCAGGAATCCCGGCGCACCGCATTTCAAATTAATAAGCCAAAAACTATTCGGGAAAAATTAGAAAATTTCGAGGCAAGATGGGGGGGGGGGGGGGATGAATCAGCGCTGCCCCGGGGCCGCCGGATAATTTCCTCTCGTCAAATTAAAACATTTGTCTTCGGTGATCCTCGTGTGCGAGGAGGATGGAGAGTCGGCTGGCGCTGCCTGCGAGGGAGACGAGGAGTTAAACGATTATCGTGGGTTTTTTTTTTATAGTACGAATGATAATGGTTCTTTGTGTGAGCTTTTCTTTTTTTTTTTTGGCAAACGTGTTGATAGGACGTGAGTTTTTTTTTTTTTATTTTATTCTTGAACAGTTGTACCGGCTCGTCTCCTGTATTGAAAGGGCTTCCTCTGATTTCACCGCACATTGTGAGCTTCTCACCATGTGCATTAGAAGCTGCAGCAAGTCAGATGGAGCCCCAGCCCCCCCCCCCCCTTCATTTCCTGGCTGGAGGACGCCCGGCATCATCTATAGGGTGCCCAACCTGTGGCCCTTCAGCTGTTACGAGCCGGCAAATGCATAAAGTGGGCCATAGAACTGCAGACTTTGCGCCCGATTCACATAGAATTACGCCGGCGTATCAGCAGATACTCTGACGTAACTCCGAATCTAAGGCCGTCGTATGTTTAAGCGTATTCTCAAACTGAGATATGCTTAAACATGCCTAAGATACGACGGCCAGCGCCGTTGTATCTTAGGGTGCAATATCTACGCTGACCGCTAGGTGGCGCTTCCATTGCGGTCGGCGTAGAATATGCAAATGACTAGTTACGCCGATTCACGAACGTATGCTTGCCCGTCGTAGTGATTTTACGTCGTTTCCGTAAGAGTTACGCGGCGTAAAGACCCCTAGGTGGCGTACTCAATGTTAAGTATGGCCGTCGTTCCCGCGTTCGCAATTTTAAAATTTTACGTCGTTTGCGTAAGTTGTCCGTGAATGGCGCTGGACGCCATTTACGTTAACGGCGAAAACCAATGACGTACTCGCGACGTAATTTCGCGCATTGCACGGCGGGCAAATTCGAGACGGAGCGTGCGCAGTACGAACAGCGCGGGAACGCGCCTAATTTAAATGATCCACGCCCCCCTACATGGATCATTTGAATTTGGCGGGCTTGCGCCGGTGGACTTTACGCTACGCCGCCGCAAGTTTACAGGCAAGTGCTTGCCCGTAAAACTTGCGGCGGTGTAACGTAAAGGAGATACGTTACGCCGCCGCAGTTATACGAGAATCTGGCCCTTTATTTTATTCTTTGCATGTGGATTTTCCGAGAACCCTCCAACCCGTGAATGGTGAATCCCAAAAATGGCGCAATTCTTCAAGGCAAAAATCCAGACAACTCAAACCATAGTAAATCTGAGACGTTCCTGATTCAAAGCTTCTGTGGCCCCTCAGACAGTCCCAGCTGTGACTTTTGGGCCCCTGCTTGATGCGGTGAGGCGGGGGGGGGGGGGGGGGGGGATCTGTCCTTTCCCTCTTCTGAAGCCGGCACATCCTTCCTGTGAACATTTGTAATTAATAAGCCGCGAAGCATCAGCAGGGGCAGCGTCTGCCCCCTTGGCCCCGGTGATAATGAGTCGGGGATCCTGACCCGCGTCTTCCATGTTTTCCCCCGGCTCGTGTCTATTACTTCTCTAGGGTACCACGGGGCAGGCGCTCCCCCACCCCCAGCTTCCTTCCTCGCTGCCCGCTGTGGACAGGGGGGGGGGCTGGAGCTAACGATTCTCTTACTGACCTACTGCGAGAAAAAAATGCAGGGCCAGATTCACGAAAAATTACGGCGGCGTAACGTATGTCCTTTACGTTACTCCGCCGCAAGTTTTCATTGTAAGTTCTTGATTCACAAAGCACTTGCGTGTAAACTTGCGGCGGCGTAGCGTAAAGCCGTTCCGGATTCAAATGGGGCGGGGACCATTTAAATTAGGCGCGTTCCCGCGCCGGACGTACTGCGCATGCTCCGTTTTGAAATTTCCCCGCCGCGCTTCGCGCGAAATGACGTCGCCCCGACGTAATGTTTTGAAAGGCGACGTGCGTAACGTACTTTCGTATAACCCGGACGACTTACGCAAAAAAAAAAAAATATTTGAAATTCGACGCGGGAACGACGGCCATACTTTAACATGGGCTGTCTATTGTTACGCCGCCTAAATAGCGGCCGTAAATTTGCGACGCGAAAAGCCGACTAGCGACGACGTAAGAGAATGCGGCGAACGCGCGTACCTTCGTGGATCGCCGTAAACAGCTAATTAGCATACCCGACGCGGAAAACGACGCAATCTCAGACGCCTGGGTGCAGAAATATTTCTGGTGCCCCCCACATGGGCGTGGCCATCTTACAAACTCCTCCCCTTTACAAATGTTTCTATGGCTACGACTCAGACAGAGATGCTCCCCTAAGAACTCTTCATTACCCTGGGATCCTCCCATGATCTTTTAACAATAAAGAAAATTAGTACACTAATGGGACCTGGAGGGGGGGTCTCTCTAATGCACACAGAGAGGGCTTCTGTTAGAAAGAGCCCCCAGACATACTGCAGACATGATACAGGAGATGGTCAGAGACTGCAGACATGATACAGGAGATGGTCAGAGACTGCAGACATGATACAGGAGATGGTCAGAGACTGCAGACATGATACAGGAGATGGTCAGAGACTGCAGACATGATACAGGAGATGGTCAGGGACTGCAGACATATTACAGGAGATGGTCAGAGACTGCAGACATGATACAGGAGATGGTCAGGGACTGCAGACATAGTAAAGGAGATGGTCAGAGACTGCAGACATAGTACAGGAGATGGTCAGAGACTGCAGACATAGTACAGGAGATGGTCAGAGACTGCAGACATAGTACAGGAGATGGTCAGAGACTGCAGACACAGTACAGGAGATGGTCAGAGACTGCAGACACAGTACAGGAGATGGTCAGAGACTGCAGACATAGTACAGGAGATGGTCAGAGACTGCAGACACAGTACAGGAGATGGTCAGAGACTGCAGACATGATACAGGAGATGGTCAGAGACTGCAGACACAGTACAGGAGATGGTCAGAGACTGCAGACACAGTACAGGAGATGGTCAGAGACTGCAGACATAGTACAGGAGATGGTCAGAGACTGCAGACACAGTACAGGAGATGGTCAGAGACTGCAGACATAGTACAGGAGATGGTCAGAGACTGCAGACATAGTACAGGAGATGGTCAGAGACTGTAGACACAGTACAGGAGATGGTCAGAGACTGCAGACATAGTACAGGAGATGGTCAGAGACTGCAGACATAGTACAGGAGATGGTCAGAGTCTGCAGACATGATACAGGAGATGGTCAGAGACTGCAGACATAGTACAGGAGATGGTCAGAGACTGCAGACATAGTACAGGAGATGGTCAGTGCTGCAGACATAGTACAGGAGATGGTCAGAGACTGCAGACATAGTACAGGAGATGGTCAGAGACGGCAGACATAGTGCAGGAGATGGTCAGAGACTGCAGACATTATACAGGAGATGGCCAGAGACTGCAGACATAGTACAGGAGATGGTCAGAGACTGCAGACATAGTACAGGAGATGGCCAGAGACTGCAGACATGATACAGGAGATGGTCAGAGACTGCAGACATAGTACAGGAGATGGTCAGAGACTGCAGACATAGTACAGGAGATGGTCAGAGACTGCAGACATAGTACAGGAGATGGTCAGAGACTGCAGACATAGTACAGGAGATGGTCAGAGACTGCAGACATAGTACAGGAGACGGTCAGAGACTGCAGACATAGTACAGAAGATGGTCAGAGACTGCAGACATAGTGCAGGAGATGGTCAGAGACTGCAGACATGATACAGGAGATGGTCAGAGACTGCAGACATAGTACAGGAGATGGTCAGAGACTGCAGACATACTACAGGAGATGGTCAGAGACTGCAGACATAGTACAGGAGATGGTCAAAGACTGCAGATATAGTACAGGAGATGGTCAGAGACTGCAGATATAGTAGAGGAGATGGTCAGAGACTGCAGACTTAGTACAGGAGATGGTAAAAGATGGTCAGAGACTGAAGACATAGTACAGGAGATGGTCAGAGACTGCAGACATAGTACAGGAGATGGTCAGAGACTGCAGACTTAGTACAGGAGATGGTAAAAGATGGTCAGAGACTGCAGACATAGTACAGGAGATGGTCAGAGACTGAAGACATAGTACAGGAGATGGTCAGATTGCTCCACGTGCAACGGACAGAATAATTAGTGGAACCTAGTACCAGAACGTGTTACGGTACTAGGCTCTGCTGCAGTACCCAGCCCGGATTCTGGGGATAGCGGGAGGTATGCACTCTTGTCAGTTGCCAGCGAAGAGAGCAAGCAGGATGGGGAAGCGCAGCACCCGCTACATGTTCTCTGCCTCTAGACACACACAAGGAGGAGGGAGGGGAGCTCTCTGGAGCTTCAGCGCCCCCACCTCTGCGGCGCCTGGGTGCGGAGCACCCCGCGCACCCTGCCTAGGATCGACCCTGGACGACATCAACTCCGCTTAGGCAAAGACACTCAAGGATGGCTATTTAACTAAAAGTAGAATTTTGGCAACGTGAGGAAAAAAAAGGAAAAAGGTAGTTTAAAGGAAAATCCAATTTTCAGGTTTAGTTCGGCTGAATATGTAAACTGACCTTTCTCTTCCATTAGGTCCATCCTGCACTTAACCGGCGACTGATATGTGATATTATATCTGTTGTTAGTAACTGTCGGTGTTCTCTTTGTACAGCTTCCATACTAACTGTCTGCAGCTTCGTACGTGACATTCCTCAGGAGCTGAAGGACCCGCGTCCCAATCCTCCTCAACCTCAATCCCGACATCCATACCAGAGACAGCAGATCCCTCTAATCCCTTCCTTTACTAAATGGATTATCATGATTTATTTAAAGGGGAACGCTTACCAAAAGAAAAGAAAAATATTGGGACATATTCCATGTGCACATTGTGAAAATTTCGGTAAAATTTTGGACATTTCTGTAAATTGTTAGAAATTTGGGTAAAATTTTAGAAATTTGGGTAAAATTTTAGAAATTTGGGTAAAATTTTAGAAATTTCAGTAAAATGCTTTAGGATCAATGCGAAACGGAAAATTAAGGTGGCTTTTGGTGTTTTTTAAATATGTGTAGTCAGGGCTGTTTTTCTCAGAGAATAGGTGCAGGAATTTCTCCCTTCCAAGTCACCCTTTGATGCCACCCCCTACCCACCTCCGAGCACCGTTCCTTGGTCCCACCCCCTACCCACCTCTGAGCACCGTTCTTTGGTTCCACCCCTACCCACCTCCGAGCACCGTTCCTTGGTTCCACCCCTACCCACCTCCGAGCACCGTTCCTTGGTTCCACCCCCTACCCACCTCCGAGCACCGTTCCTTGGTTCCACCCCCTACCCACCTCCTAGCACCGTTCCTTGGTTCCACCCCCTACCCACCTCCGAGCACCGTTCCTTGGTTCCACCCCCTACCCACCTCCGAGCACCGTTCCTTGGTTCCACCCCCTACCCACCTCCTAGCACCGTTCCTTGGTTCCACCCCCTACCCACCTCCGAGCACCGTTCCTTGGTTCCACCCCTACCCACCTCCGAGCACCGTTCCTTGGTTCCACCCCCTACCCACCTCCGAGCACCGTTCCTTGGTTCCTCGCTCTACCCACCTCTGAGCACCGTTCCTTGGTTCCACTCCCTACCCACCTCCGAGCACCGTTCCTTGGTTCCACCGCCCTACCCACCTCCGAGCACCGTTCCTTGGTTCCACCCCCTACCCACCTCTGAGCACCGTTCCTTGGTTCCACCCCCTACCCACCTCCGAGCACCGTTTCTTGGTCCCACCCCCTACCCACCTCCGAGCACCATTCTTTGGTTCCACCCCCTACCCACCTCTGAGCACCATTCCTTGGTTCCACCCCCTTCCCACCTCTGAGCACCGTTCCTTGGTTCTACCCCCTACCCACCTCCGAGCACCGTTCCTTGGTTCTACCCCCTACCCACCTCCGAGCACCGTTCCTTAGTTCCACCCCTTACCCACCTTCCAGTACCACCCCTTTTAGAGAATCCAGAAACAAGTATCATTTTGTGATGCTAAGTATTTTGTATAGAATTTGTTAATGATAACAAGAAAGGCAATAAAATAGATCTAGCAACAATGTACACCCCAGCGACGATAGATCCACCCCAGCAACATTGGACTCCCAACAGCCAGCATCAATCGATCTTCCAGCAACCAGCAAATCCCTCCCAGCAATGATTGACCCCCTGCAACATAAGACCCACCTCCAGAATTTGAATTCGGCGTGCTTATGCCGGCAGATGTACGCTACGCTGCCATAACTTAGGGCGCAGGTTTTTTGTGAATCCAGCCCCAGCCTCACTAAGTTACGGCGGCGTAGCGTATCTGAGATACGCTACGCCCGCACAAACCTACGGCGGGCTATCTGAATCTAGCCCTTTTATATACAGGAGGCGGTCGGCAAGTGGTTAATAAGCTCAGTTCCTCTTCAGGAGGGGGCCAGTGACACACCCCGACGTACACTTTTTTGGTTCACTTGGCGTTTGTTTTGTGCGCCTCTTCTTGAAAAAAAAAAATGGAAAAAAAAAATGACTCAGAGGGGTGGCAAGTAAGTGAAAATGTGAAAGTCCCATCAAAAAACTTATTTCAGCAAACATTGGAAGAACGGCTCACAAAGTGAATCTACTAAAAATACACGCGGCGCGCGACCTCGCCTTTTCACATCCGAACGTTACGAAATTCATGTTTTGGTGTCTTTCAGGAGGAAAATCTGCTGCTTTAAAATTTTTACGCAGAAAGCTAATTCTGGGAGCGTCTCTATTGGCCAGATTCAGGTAGGGCAGCGTAACTTTGTGCGGGCGTAGCGTATGGTATTTACGCTACGCCGCCGCAAGTTAGGGAGGCAAGTGCTGTATTCACAAAGCAATTGCGTCCTAAGTTACGGCGGCGTAGCGTAAATGGGCCGGCGTAAGCGCACCTAATTCAAATGAGGAGGAGGTGGGCGTGTTTTAGGGAAATTAAGCATGACCCCACGTAAATGACGTTATCAACGAACGGCGCATGCGCCGTCCGTGGACGTATCCCAGTGCGCATGCGTTGGATAGAATGCCTAAGATATGTCGAACACTGCCTACGACGTGAACGTAACTTACGCACAGCCCTACTCGCGTACGACTTACAAAAACGACGTAAAAAGAATGGCTTGTTCCGACGTCCATACCTTGTATGGGTTGCGCCACCTAGGGAGCAGCTTTATCTTTACGCCGGCGTATCTCTTACGTAAACGGCGTAACTAATTGCGACGGGCGCACGTACGTTCGTGAATTGGCGTATCTTGCTCATTTGCATATTCAACGCGGAAAACAACAGAAGCGCCACCTAGCGGCCAGCGTAAATATGCACCCTAAGATACGACGGCGTAGGAGACTTACGCCGCTCGTATCTTAGCCTAATTTAAGCGTATGTGGTTTCCAGAATACGCTTAAATTTACGACGGCGTAGATTCAGAGATACGACGGCCTATCTACTGATACGCCGCCGTAACTCTCTGAATCTAGCTATATATCTGTTCCAAACATTGCATTATCTCCAAAAAAAAAAATCCTGGATCCCATTACACTTGGACCGTGGACAAATGTATCATTTGGATCTGGGACAAATCCCCTGGTCATGTCTCTTGCTTTGTAAGTGAGAACAATCAAGTTTTTTTTTTTTTTTCAAAGAGGGGGTGGCGGGCAAAAAAAAAAAAAATGGTGTGCATTTCTCAGCTCCACCATCAGGATGGCATTCCAGGCTCTCCGGGTGAGGTGTGGGCGTCGGGGGACTGACAAATAAACGTGTCTGAATGTACATTGAATTAGGGCCGTCTCTTATTTCCTAAATTGTTCCTTTTTGGAACGTATCTCGGTCTCGCTCGGGTGACTTCTGTTTACTTCTGATATTACTTAATTGAGATGAATGAGTGAATGGTTTGGCCCTCGCAAAGTACATGATCGCGGAGCTGCAACTTCCGCCAGCTCTAAGAGGCTTAAGGGTTGGCTATATGGTGAAACCGATGCAGAAATCTTGGTGAAATCATTATTAACTTAGAACATTATTTATCAAGTAATGGCATGGGCGTCCGCAGGTAGGGGCAAGGGGGGGCGAGCGCCCCCCCCCCCCCGGAATCAGGGGTCACCAAGGTGTCCACCATAGACCATTCTGCACCCTGTACACAGCACACGCCTGGAATCTGCACCCTGTGCATAGCACACGCCTGGAATCTGCACCCTGTACATAGCACACGCCTGGAATCTGCACCCTGTACATAGCACACGCCTGGAATCTACACCCTGTACATAGCACTATGCCTGGAATCTACACCCTGTACATAGCACACGCCTGGAATCTGCACCCTGTACATAACACACGCCTGGATTCTAAACCCTGTACATAGCACACGCCTAGAATATGCACCCTGTACATAGCACACGCCTGGAATCTGCACCCTGTACATAGCACACGCCTGGAATCTGCACCCTGTACACAGCACACGCCTGGAATCTGCACCCTGTACATAGCACACGCCTGGAATCTGCACCCTGTACATAGCACACGCCTAGAATCTGCACCCTGTGCATAGCACACGCCTGGAATCTGCACCCTGTACATAGCACACGCCTGGAATCTGCACCCTGTACATAGCACACACCTGGAATCTGCACCCTGTACACAGCACACGTCTGGAATCTGCACACTGTACATAGCACATGCCTGGAATCTGCACCCTGTACATAGCACACGCCTGGAATCTGCACCCTGTACATAGCACACGCCTGGAATCTGCACCCTGTACATAGCACACGCCTGGAATCTGCACCCTGTACATAACGTACGCCCAGCCAGACACACGTCCAACGCACAATACGCCGGCTTGTGTTCCCTGGTGCAGACCTGAGCATGTCTGTTGCCAGGTTGCACCTCCTTTATGGGAAATAACTTTACGCCGGACGTACAACTTACGCGCACCTTGCGTAGCATGCGCCGGGCACACGCACGTTCGTGAATCGCCGTATTTCCCTCATTTGCATGTTTGAATGGCTAATCAATGGGAGCGGCACCATGCTCCCAGCCTAAATGTGCGCCCACCCTACGCCGGCGTAAGCAAGCTACGTCGGCGAGGTGTAGCCTGTTTTTAGGCGCATATTAGTTTGTGGGTCTGGCGCACAGATACGACGGCGCACATTTTCACTTACGTTGGCGTAACTTGTTATACGTCGGCGTAAGTGCTTTGTGAATCTGGACCTATGGGCCAGATTCACAGACGAGATACGCCGGAGTATCTACTGATACTCCGGCGTATTTTCAAATTTGCCGCGTCGTATCTTAATTTGTGATTCACAAACAAGATACGACGGCTTTTGGCTAAGATCCGACAGGCTTACGGCTTCGTACGCCTTCGGATCTTAATCTGCAATACTTTGGCCGCCGCTGGGTGGAGTTCACGTTGTTTTCCAACGTCGGGTATGCAAATGAGCTTTTACGGCGATTCACGACGGTTTTCGCGTTCGTTACATCGTCGCTAGTAATTTTTTCCCGTCGCAAAGTTAAGCCTGTTTTTTCATGGCATAACTTTAGACGAGCCATGTTAAAGTATGGCCGTCGTTCCCGCGTCGAATTTCAATTTATTTATTTTTTTGCATAAGACGCCCGGGAATACAAAAGTACGTTACGCACGTCGCTGTTCAAAAAAACAACGTCACTTCGCGCAAAGCACGGCGGGAATTTCAAAACGGAGTATGCGCAGTAGGTCCGGCACGGGAGTGTGCCTAATTTAAATGGCACACGCCCATTTGAATTGGCCCGCCTTGCGCCGGGGGCTGCCAGCGTAGTTTTCATCGCAAGTGCTTTGTGAATCAGGCACTTGCGATGAAAACTTGCGGCGGTGTAACGTATCTACGATACGTTACGCCGCCGCTCACCTACGTGAATCTGGCCCTATGTATTTTTATGTTTATATTTTGGTTGCCGTCACACTTTTAGCCAATTGACGGCACTCACAGGACAAACCAGAATAAAAAGGGTCACACAGGCCCAACCAAGACGAAAAAAACAAAAAACGTTTGCAGTGGAAATTTCTCATTAAGTCAGTTTCCCGGAGCCCCGTCTCCTGCCTCTCGTCCTCTCAGGACAACTGGTAGAAAAATAAGTCAACTTCCAAAGACAAGGCTCAAATCCCTCGTAAATTTCGTAACGTTGATTAGGTTTCATGTCTTTTCCTCCCATTGAAATGGTGCCGGGGTCTCTTCAGCTATTACGGGGCAGGATACGCACACTGGTTGTGCTTCCTCAGTGTAACTCTAGAAGCAGGGCAGGGGTCCCGGGCTCACGGCTAACACCATTGCGACGCTCTAATTAAGAAACCACCCCGCTGTGCGGAGACTAATCTAAATAAAATATAAAAGGAAGCCAGGTTCCAGGCTCTGTTGCCCCCCCCACCCCCGTGTTCAACCCATCCTGGATACGGTGTGCCCTTGCTGGGAGACTGTATACCTTGCGGTTGCTCTTGGCAGAACCTTGAGGACTTCACATTGCCGCGGCTTTACATATGCAATGTATATGATTAATGCGCAGACAGTGTCGGGCCATATGCACTCTATTTATTTTATTCTTGCGTGGCGCCGTGCATCTGATAGGCAAAACGCGACACAACACTGAGAAAGTGATATATAATGAATACAGAGGATCCACTTCTGAATCAATGGGCTCTTTTTTTTTACGGTTAACTCGTGGAATGGCAGCTGTATCGTTTTTTATATTTAATGTTCCATTCATATACGTTTTTTTTCCCCTCACAACCAGTAACCACCACAATACATTACATGGGGTATTTAAATTAAATCCCAATCATTAGAGTCTTATTTAACAGAGAAGTATGGGCTCTTAAAAAAAATAAAAATACTCACCTGGGTGGATGTGTAGCAGTGGCGGCTGGGGGTATATATTTTTTTTTGGGGGGGGGGGGGGCAAAGAATACGGGACATTCTTCCCACTGATCACCAATGTAAGGAGAATTCTTCTCACTGATCACCAATGTAAGGAACATTCTTCCCACTGATCACCAATGTAAGGGACATTCTTCCCACTGATCACCAATGTAAGGGACATTCTTCTCACTGATCACCAATGTAAGGGACATTCTTCCCACTGATCACCAATGTAAGGAACATTCTTCTCACTGATCACCAATGTAAGGAACATTCTTCCCACTGATCACCAATGTAAGGGACATTCTTCCCACTGATCACCAATGTAAGGGACATTCTTCTCACTGATCACCAATGTAAGGGACATTCTTCCCACTGATCACCAATGTAAGGAACATTCTTCTCACTGATCACCAATGTAAGGAACATTCTTCTCACTGATCACCAATGTAAGGGACATTCTTCCCACTGATCACCAATGTAAGGGACATTCTTCCCACTGATCACCAATGTAAGGGACCTTCTTCCCACTGATCACCAATGTAAGGGACATTCTTCCCACTGATCACCAATGTAAGGGACATTCTTCTCACTGATCACCAATGTAAGGGACATTCTTCCCACTGATCACCAATGTAAGGGACATTCTTCCCACTGATCACCAATGTAAGGAACATTCTTCCCACTGATCACCAATGTAAGGAACATTCTTCTCACTGATCACCAATGTAAGGGACATTCTTCCCACTGATCACCAATGTAAGGGTATTCTTCCCACTGATCACCAATGTAAGGAACATTCTTCCCACTGACCACCAATGTAAGGAACATTCTTCCCACTGATTCCCATTATTACTTGTTTAAGCTGGGAAAAAGAATAGAAAAGAAAAGAAAGGAAAAGCTACAATTGGCCAACATTTTTTTTCTTTGCCAACTGACCCCAATTCTATGTGACGATATTATCAGTCAAGTCTTTCCAGGACCTTCACTCCCCCCATTCATACGTAACACCAACTCAACTCAAATTGCAAATTTTCTTCGAAGCAAATAATTTTTTATTTATTTTTTGTGAGAACAGCATTTCCTGTGTTCAGTTTTTTTAGTTTTCCTCTCATAATATTGGTCTTCATTTATATGCAGTAAAAATTTTCCAACAGTTGTTTTACTTATTTACTCTTTTTTTTTTTTTTTTTGGCTCTGCCGCTGCGACGTGCGCTATCGAATCTATCTGGCCTTGATGTGTTCGCTGTAACCTGCCTCAATGAGAAGGTGGTTTAGCATTGAGGGGCTATCTGTTCGGCGCCGTCAGTTCACATTACTGATGCCTCCTCACTGGGCCCTATGGGCTAAATTGCGGCATTCATTTAATATTTATTGCCTCTTACATTCCCCTGGAAAAAATAACAGGAAGTACGCCCTTACACCCAGCCTTCCAGCCTCCTAGAATCCCATCAGAGTTACCAGGAAAGGCAGACGCCGCCGTATAGGGAGTCAAAATAAGGTTTTGGTCCGTGGTGTAATGCACTGACTCCCAAGAAAATTGCTCTTTTCACTTTTCCATGACACGCTTGTCAATAACCCTGACGCATAGAATACGCCTTTCATTGGCCAGGAAAAACATGCCTGTTTAGCCCGTGTTACTGTGCAAATTTTCCAGTGGGGACAGGAGAAAGGAATGGATAGCAAAGGTGAAATTATCCAAAATTACCTTCTATTTAGCTGTGGATTTCGTAGGCAAGGCTTGGTTTTCCCTACCTGTAATGCATTATTTTTTTTTTAGGTACATTGTTTAAAGAAAAATAAATAAATAAATAAATAAATAAATACTCTACCTAAAAAGCTTAACAATTTAAAGTCAAATGCATTAAAAATATATATATAATACAAATAATATTTATTTAAATAATTAATAATATGTATAATTATATGATTTATACACATATTTAAATAAATGCAATAATAAGGTTTTTTATTTTTTTTTAAATAAATTACAAAAGATAAATGCTGTAAATACTCCACCTAAAAAGCTTAACAAAGTCAAATGCATTAAAAATAATATATATATATATAATATATAGGCGGGGGGAGTATCACAAGTTGAGAAGCGGAGGGGGGGGTGTCGCAAGTTGAGAAGCAGGCGGGCGCCGCAAATTGAGAAAGGGGGGCGCCGCGAATCGAGAAGCTGGGGGGGGGGCTGCCGCCGCAAATTTGAAGAGAAAAGGGGATGCCATCCGGGCCCCTTAGATGTCGGGGGGGAGGCTTTGGGTGCTGACAAAAAAAAAGGGGGATGCCATCCAAGCCCCTTAAAGGTCGGGGGGGGGGGGCTTTGGGTGCTGACGGAAAAAATAAACATTATTAAAATAAAAAATAAAAATAGGGGGATGCCATCCGGGGCCCTGGGGACCACTGGGCCCCTTAGAGGTCGGGGGGCTTTGGGTGCTGACGAACAAAAAAAAAACGTATAAAAAAAAAATGCTGACGGAAAAAATAAACATTATTAAAATAAAAAATAAAAAAAAGGGGATGCCATCCGGGCCCCTGGGGACCACCGGGCCCCTTACAGGTATACTGCCTGTACCCCCCCCCCTGATGGCGGCCCTGTCCTCGGTGTGTAGGGATTGAAGTGCATGCTTTGTCTGGGTGTTGGATATCATAACCGGTTCCCCAGCTTTCTTCTCCGGACGGATTTGGCGTTTGCCGACGGTCGCGGTTCATTTGCTGATGAAGAGGACGGCTCTCTTGGCTCTCATAGAACATCACATTCCTCTCTCTCCGTTGGAATGATGATATTCGTCTTTGCCAAATATGCAATAAAATCAGGAACAATACAGTGATGACAAGGAAAGTGTATATATAATCCGCTCGGTCTTATCTCCTCCATTCACGAAGGAACGTCGATCTTCAGCTCGGTATGAAGATTTACTCCGGTCAGGATCGAAAATCTACAAATAAAAATCCACAAATAAATTGTCCTTACAGCACAGCCTGCAAATAGGGATCTACGAATAGTGACAACCATTCTGAAGTCTGCTCCTCTGCATCTGATGTCAGCTCTTTTTGATTGGAAATGTCACAGGGGATGCAGGACCAGGGTCACAGGGGGTACAGGGTCAGTGTCACAGGGGTCAATTGTCAGAGTTACAGGGGGTACAGAGCCAGTGTGACCGGAGGTACTGGGTTAGGGTCCCAAGGGATACAGGGTCAGTATCACAGGGGGTAGGGTCACAGGGGGTACAGGATCAGGGTCAAAGGAGGTACAGGGTTAGCACAGGGGGTACAGGGTAGGGGGTCACAGGGTGTACAGGATCAGGGTCAAAGGGAGTACAGGGTCTAGGTCACAGTGGAGACAGGGTCAGGGTCACAGGAGGTATAGGGTCAGTGTCACAGGGATACAGGGTTTAGGGTTAAAGGGGGTACAGGTTCAGTGTCACAGGGGTTTATTGTCAGAGTCACAGGGGGTGCAGGGCCAATGTCACAGGAGGTACTGGGTTAGGGTCTCAAGGGATAGAGGGTCAGTGTGACAGGGGGTACAGGGTAACAACGGGTACAGTATCAGGGTCAAAGAGGGTACAGGGTTAGGGTCACAGGGGGTACAGGTTCAGTATCCCAGTGGATACAGGGTCACAGGGGGTACAGGATCAGGGTCAAAGGGAGTACAGGTTCGGTATCACAGTGGATACAGGGTCACAGGGGGTACAGGATGAGGGTTAAAGGGGGTACAGTGTCAAGGTCACAGGGGAGACAGGGTCAGAGTCACAATTGGTATGGGGTCAGTGTCACAGGGATACAGGATTTAGAGTCAAAGGGGGTAGAGGGTCAGAATCACAGGATGTACAGGATAAGGGTCACAGAGGGTACAAGATCAGGGTCACAGGGGGTACAGGATCAGGGTCAAAGGGGATTTAGGGTCAGGGTCACAGAGGGGGACAGGTTCAGTGTCACAGGCGGAATGGGGTAAAGATCCCAGGGTGTACAGTGTCACAGAGTATATAGAGTCAGTGTCATAGAGGGTACAGGGTTAGTGTGACAGAGGGTACAATGCTAGGGTCACAGGGGGTTTAGGGTTAGGGTTACAGGGCCAGTCACAGGAGGTACTGGGTCTGGGTCTCAAGGGGTTCAGGGTCAGTGTCACAGGGGATACATGGTCACAGGGGTTACAGGGTCACAGGGGGTACAGGTCAGTGTCACAGTGGGTACGGGGTCAATATAACAGTGGGGGAACAGGATCAGGGTCAAAAGGGTACAGGGCAGTGGAGGCTGGTGTTTTTTTGGGAGGGGGGCTAACAATCTACCTGCCGTCTACCAGGCCCCATAGAGCTGCATCAGTTACTATGGCTATTGTTATACCACTGCATGCACATTAAATAAAATATATATATAATACTCC
>NC_053500.1:141383950-141473950 GCF_905171775.1 Rana temporaria | reverse complement strand
GGTGCCTCGGATTATGTTCGGGTCGGCTTATACTTGAGTATATACAGTATATATATTTGATACATTGTTTCAGTGATGCGTACCTCTCAGTATAACCTCATTGAATATATAATAAGCCATATTATTACAAGTATATGTTTTAAGCCTTAGGTACCAAAATAAAAAATGTTCTTGTAATCCTTGGGAAAAGGGCCCCAATGTCAAGTCTATTTTGCTGCATAGGACCCAATCTGCAGGCCAATCACAGGCGGTCTCTATGCGCCAACCTCACGCAAATAGTGACATCAACTTACCATATACGATATATATATATATACATACATAGGCGTGCGCAATGGGTGTGCCAGGTGTGCCTGGGCACACCCTAATCCTGGGGTTGGCAACCTGTCAATGGTGGGCAGGTGACAGGTACAGAACCTGAACAGAAGAGGCGGCGGGGGTGGAATGTAGTTGGACCGATCTGTATTTTCCTCCTGCAGCAGCTGAAAGTAGGCTTCTCCTCCTCTCCCTTTTGTCAACATTCAGCTGCCACAGGAGGAAAATATAGGGGATCGGTACTAATATACGCCACCCTTCCTTACCCAGTTCCTTCTGTTGCCCGGGTCCCCCCATGTGCTCCCTTGCTCCCCCTTCCTCCCTTGTTTTAGGCTGGAGAGTGAGGAAGAGGCCGGTAAATATGTCAAACGCATATGTGTTGGAGCCTTGGGGTGCCACACCCTAATGCAATTGGCTGCGCACACCTATGTATATATATATTTGATACATTGTTGTAGTGATGCTTACCTCTCAGTATAAACTCACTGGGCCAGATTCTCAAAAGAATTACGCCGGTGTATCTACAGATACACCGGCGTAATTCGAAAATCCCGCCGGCGTATCATTGTTTTGTATTCTCAAAACAAGATACGCCAGAATTAGGCTAGGATCCGACTGGCGTAAGTCACTTACACCGTCGGATCCTAAATGCAATACTACGCTGGCTAGGTGGCTTTTACGTCGATTTCAGCGTTGCATATGCAAATGAGCCGATACGCCGATTCCCGAACGTTTTTGCGCCGCTTTGCCGTAGTTTACGTAGTTTCCGTAAGCGTAAGGTTACCCCTGCTATATGAGGGGTAACCTTACGTCGGTCCGCCGTATGCCATGTTAAGTTCGGCTGTCGGGACAGCGTCGGGTTTTTCCGTTGTTTACGTCGTTTACGTAACTCGTCGCGAATAGGACTGTGCGTTAATTACGTTCACGTCGAAACCATTGTATTTGCGGCGTTCTACGGAGCATGCGCACTGGGCTACGTTTAAGGCCGGCGCATGCGCAGTTCGTTCGGTGCGGGGGCGCGCTTAATTTAAATACAAGCCACCCCCTTTGAATTATGCGGGGATACGCCGGGCCATTTACACCACGCCGCCGCAAATTACGGAGCAAGTGCTTTGAGAATACGGCACTTGCTCCACTAAGTTGCGGCGGCGTAGTGTAAATAGCTTACGCTACGCCGGAATCTACGAGAATCTGGCCCATTGAATATATAATAAGCTCTAATATTACTAGTATATGTTTTGAGTCTTAGGTACCGGCATTCCATTTTTCTTGTATTCCTTGGTAAAAGGGCCCCAACGTCAAGTCTTCTTTGCTACATAGGGCCCAATCTGCAGGCCAATCACGTGCAGCCATTGTGCACACAAATAGTGACATAAACTCACCATATACAATAGAAATATATACATATGTGATACATTGTTGCAGTGATCCTTACCTCTCTCTATAACCTCATTGAATATATAATAAGCCGTAATATTACTAGTATATGTTTTAAGTCTTAGGTACTAAAAATCCAATTTTCTTGTATTCCTTGGTAAAAGGGCCCCAACGTCAAGTCTTCTTTTCCCGCATAGGACCCAATCTGTAGGCCAATCACAGGCGCCGGTCTCTATGCGTCAACCTCACGCAAATAGCGACATAAGCTCACCATATACAGAATATATATATATTTGATAAATTGTTGCAATGATCCTTACCTCTCAGTATAACCTCATTGAATATGTAAAAAGCCGTAATATTACTAGTATATATTTTAAGTCTTAGGTTCTAAAATCCAATTTTTCTTGTATTCCTTGGTAAAAGGGCCCCAACGCCAAGGCCCCCGGCGTCAAGTCTTCTTTTGCTGCGTAGGGCCCAATCTGCAGGCCAATCACAGGCGCCGGTCTCCATGCGTCAACCTCACGCAAATAGCGACATAAGCTCACCATATACAGAATATATATATGTGATACATTGTTGCTGTGATGCTTAGCTCTCAGTATAACCTCATTGAATATATAATAAGCTGTAGTCTTAGGTAGCAGCATTCCATTTTCTTGTATTCCTTGGTAAAAGGGCCCCAGCATCAAGGGCCCCAACATCAAGGGCGCCAACATCAAGGGCCCCAACATCAAGGGCCCCAACATCAAGGGCCCCAACATCAAGGGCGCCAACATCAAGGGCGCCAACATCAAGGGCCCCAACGCCAAGGGCCCCAACATCAAGGGCGCCAACATCAAGGGCCCCAACATCAAGGGCGCCAACATCAAGGGCCCCAACGCCAAGTCTTCTTTTGCCGCATAGGACCCAATCTGTAGGTCAATCACAAAAGGGCCCCAACGCCAAGGGCCCCAACATCAAGGGCCCCAACATCAAGGGCGCCAACATCAAGGGCCCCAACGTCGTCTTCTTTTCTCCTCCGTGTTCCAAAATAATTTTTTATCTGATAGAATTTTTGAAAACAGATTCCAATGGAATATCCTCGAAAAGTCAGCTTATTATAGGACCTCCTGGCGTGGTGGCCCCCTGTAAGCCCAGGGGGCCCCATAATCTTCTATTGCCCGGGGGGCCCCATGAGTTGTCAGTCCACCCCTGTACCTGTGTAATGCTTGTTGCCTATCTGGCAAGCCCTCGATTCCCGGCGGGTGACTCTCCTTTTTTTTTGCAGCCTCCAGTAGCCGAGGGTAAAAGTCCGAAGATATATTTGGGATGATTTTGGCGTTTTTGGCGGTGAAGTTGGAAGCAAATGTACCTGAGCTGAGCTGTGCCACCTGTCCCGGTATAGGAGAGACTGAGCCAGGGGCAGCCGGCAGTCCCATCTTATATAGTCCCTAATGCCTTGTCTTAGTGCCTGTGTGTTTCACAAGATAACTTTATATAGAGAAGAAGAAGTATTGTGCATTGTGCAGGACCGGCCAAGGAGATCTGAAGCTCCATTCATAAGAGCAAGACGCAGCCAAACAACATGACAATTGTTTTGCTCTGCCTCACCTTACTGCAGGCCACCGACTCCGTCAGCCTCTCATTGTTTTTACCATTAAACAACAAAAAAAGAGCCGGCTTGTTCTCCTCTGCAGTCAAGTGCCTACAAGAAGTGTTTTCATATTCGGAGGGCGTGATTGGCTTGGCGGGGCAATGTAAACTTCCTGGGGCTTTTTTTGGGTGTTCGCAAATTGGAAGCGCCGAGCATCAGGGATGGGGCCCTTTTCATGTGAACCTGTAATGAAGCAGGGTTAGGCGACCTTTCAGAGGCTGAGATCTACCTGGACAACATAGAGGAGATCAAAGATCTCTGGGGGGGGGGGGGGGGGGGATTGTACTAGTTGGCGCCTTTTAAAAAAAACATAGGGCTAGATTCAGGTAGGGGGACGTAAGTTTGTGCGGGCGTAGCGTATGTTATTTACGCTACGCCGCCGCAATTTAGAGAGGGAGTATTCACAAAGCACTTGCTCCGTAAGTTGCGTCGGCGTAGCGTAAATCTGCCGGCGTAAGCGCGCCGAATTCAAATTGTCAAGAGGTGGGCGGGTTTTATGGAAATAAAACATGACCCCGCGTAAATGACACGGCATGCGCCGTCCGTGAACGTATCCCAGTGCACATGCTCCTAATCACGTCGCAAATAGTCAATGCTTTCGTAAACTATGCAAAATTCGTCGCTGGCCCGACGTCCATACTTAACATTGGCTATGCCTCATATAGCAGGAGTAACGTTACGGCGGAAAAAGCCTTACGCAAACGACGTAAAAAAAATCCGCCCGGCGCACGTACGTTTCTGAAACGGCGTATCCAGCTCATTTGCATATTCTACGCTGAAATAGACGGAAGCGCCACCTAGCGGCCAGCGTAAATATGCACCCTAAGATACGACGGCGTAGGAGACTTACGCTGCTCGTATCTTAGCCTATTTTAAGCGTATCTGGTTTCCAGAATACGCTTAAATTTACGACGGCGTGGATTCAGAGTTACGACAGCGTAACTGTCTCTGAATCTAGCCCATAGTATCCTCTGCCCCCTTCACATCACCCCCCCCCCCCCCCATAGTGTCCTCTGCCCCTTTACATCACCTCCCACAGTAGTGTTCTCTGCCACTTCAAATCACCACCCATAGTAGTGCTCTCTGCTAGTGTTGAGCAGAATATGCCATATTCGATTTCGCGATATATCTCGAATATATATTCGAATATTCGAGATATATTCGCTAAATTCGAATATTCGTGATATTTTATCGAAATTAATTGAATGCGATTTTTCGCTATTGCGAATGCGAAAATAATTGCGATTTTTTTAATAACTGCGGTAGGAGCGCTCTGATTGGCTTAGAATATTCGTGATATTTTATCGAAATATCGCAACATGCGAATGCGATATTTATTGCGCAATTTCGAGATATGCTGGAGGAGCGCTCTGATTGGCTCAGAATATTCGTGATATTTTATCGAAATATCGCAACATGCGAATGCGATATTTATTGCGCAATTTCGAGATATGCTGGAGGAGCGCTCTGATTGGCTCAGAATATTCCTGATATTTTATCGAAATATCGCAACATGCGAATGCGATATTTATTGCGCAATTTCGAGATATGCTGGAGGAGCGCTCTGATTGGCTCAGAATATTCCTGATATTTTATCGAAATATCGCAACATGCGAATGCGATATTTATTGCGCAATTTCGAGATATGCTGGAGGAGCGCTCTGATTGGCTCAGAATATTCCTGATATTTTATCGAAATATCGCAACATGCGAATGCGAAATTTATTGCAGATATTTCGAAAACTGCTGTAGCAGCACTCTGAAATCGAATATGTATGATATTTTAACCAAAATACATATTGCGATTGCGATTTTTCGATCGCGCATGCGCAATTGCGCGAACAACACGCGACCATTTCCTGGAGCCTTGCCAGTTTCCAACTTATGATCGCAGCGCAATCACACAGCAACATGGTTGGAAGCAATTTCACTAAGTCTGAGGAAAAGTTGCTGATTTGTGTAAGTATTTTGACCACTGTTATTTCATCATCTTCAACTGCATTTTAGTCTAGTTTAAAAGTTAGTATATATGATCAGATATTAGTATTTCACAAAAAATGTGTCTCCTGCTTTTACAAAACTACAAGTCCCAGCATGCCTGGACAGCTGCAGACACCCTGGTTGGCAAATGTGTATTTAGGCACTTTTCCTTGTTATTTAGCATAATGAATTTAACATTTTATTGGACATAGGACGTATGCGAACGTCCTGACTTCAGTGTCCTCAAGGCCCAAGGACGTTCGAATACATATTGCCCTTTAGATGTTGCAGAACTACAACTTCCAGCATGCCTGGGAATGCTGGCACTTCTAGTATTGTAAGTTCTGCAGGCCCACATTTTTCAGGCCTTTATGCACGGGTCTCTAAACTGTGGCACCCTAGATGCAGCAAAAGTAAAATTCTTAGCATGCACTGACAGACCGTGGCTGATGGGAGTAGTAGTTTTGCAACAGCTGGAGGTGGACTGGTCTTGAAACCCAGAGTTAGGTAACAAACCCGTAGTGTTTTGCAACCATTCTGCCTCCAGCTGGTTATTTTCTGTTGAAAAGCCTGTGGCGTGCAAAACACAACCCAAAAACTCCACCCGGTGCAAGGAAAAATTTGCACACACCTAAAGAGTGACATCACAAAAAACTGCGACGGTTGCATACGTCAGTGGTCCTCCGAAAAGGTCCCGTCTCTGACCCCCCGGGGCGTTAGGCTCCTAGGCTCCTGACAGGGAAAAGAGTTACTGTGGTCCATACAGCCGAAGCCATATGGACCCATCTCGGTCCAAGCAGCGCAATCAACACGCGAACAACACGCGACCATTTCCTGGAGCCTTGCCAGTTTCCAACTTATGATCGCAGCGCAATCACACAGCAACATGGTTGGAAGCAATTTCACTAAGTCTGAGGAAAAGTTGCTGATTTGTGTAAGTATTTTGACCACTGTTATTTCATCATCTTCAACTGCATTTAAGTCTAGTTTAAAAGTTAGTATATATGATCAGATATTAGTATTTAACCAAAAATGTGTCTCCTGCTTTTACAAAACTACAAGTCCCAGCCCAGCCCAGCATTTTAGTCTAGTTTAAAAGTTAGTATATATGATCATATATTAGTATTTCACAAAAAATGTGTCTCCTGCTTTTACAAAACTACAAGTCCCAGCATGCCTGGACAGCTGCAGACACCCTGGTTGGCAAATGTGTATTTAGGCACTTTTCCTTGTTATTTAGCATAATGAATTTAAAAATTTTTTGGACATAGGACGTATGCGAACGTCCTGACTTCAGTGTCCTCAAGGCCCAAGGACGTTCGAATACATATTGCCCTTTAGATGTTGCAGAACTACAACTTCCAGCATGCCTGGGAATGCTGGCACTTCTAGTATTGTAAGTTCTGCAGGCCCACATTTTTCAGGCCTTTATGCACGGGTCTCTAAACTGTGGCACCCTAGATGCAGCAAAAGTAAAATTCTTAGCATGCACTGACAGACCGTGGCTGATGGGAGTAGTAGTTTTGCAACAGCTGGAGGTGGACTGGTCTTGAAACCCAGAGTTAAGTAACAAACACGTAGTGTTTTGCAACCATTCTGCCTCCAGCTGTTTTTTTCCTGTTGAAAAGCCTGTGGCGTGCAAAACACAACCCAAAAACTCCACCCGGATGCAGTGAAAAATGTGCACACACCTAAAGAGTGACATCACAAAAAACTGCGACGGGTACATACGTCAGTGGTCCTCCGAAAAAGGTCCCGTCTCTGACCCCCCGGGGCGTTAGGCTCCTGACAGGGAAAAGAGTTAGCAACGCATATCTCCCCTATACGTGTATCCTGTGTTGTTAATAATATATTCATAATTATGCAAATGATAATGGCTGCTATATTTATGCAAAAAAGGTGGCGACCGAAATGGCAGGATATAAAATCTTTCATGTTACCCCTGTCATTGATTAATAAGGCGAGAATGCTTCCAATTGTTGAATAGCATACATTTACGTCATATATCCATAAGGCTGTCAACAGAAGTATTACAATATACTTTGTTCTTCATCTTGCAGAAGTTCCTGGAAACAGGATACGATGAGCTGCGGAGGCAGCCAGAGAAAAGGGCTGTGGTCAGCGCCCTAATCGCTGACTTTGGCGGCCAACATGACCACAAGGCCATTGTTAAGAAGTGGTCTGACCTGAAGAGGCGCCAAATGGTTCATGTCAGACGTCTTCGGGCTAAATATCATCCAGGTAAGTTATTGTTGACAGTTATGTTTTTTTTAAAAAAAGTGTATTTTGTGCGTGAACTCGAAAGAGAGAGGAGCCGGCCTGCAGGAGTTGGGAGGCCTCCCCCAGAGGCAATCTGCCACCTTTCTCCATGCCCCGGTTGGCAATGGCGGGTGTGAGGGGGTCCTCCCAACCCAACCTCGCATAGCACACCCACCAGGGGCGGGGCTGAGACCACCAAACTCAATTCACAGGTAGCCGAGAGCGGGATCCGAACCCCTAGCTGCAGAGGTGAATCAGTTGTCAGTGCAGTGGCAATCGCGTGGAGCCACCGCAGCTCCTTTGGTGACAGTTATGTAAGGTCATATGTAATTCATGTAAGGTCAGATGTTGTTAACCAAGATGCCATGTTGTGCTAACATATATCACCACCGGCCAAGGTATTCATAGTACTGTTGAAAAAAGACATGGGGCAGCAGACAGGAACACAGAAGTTATGTGGGAACATAATTTTCCCATTGCTTTGCATGGGACTTTAAAGAAAAACCCCGACCATGGCAAGTGGGGGTGGGTAAGGTTTAAACCACCTATCCTATGTTTGTGGCTGACATATAAGTAACCTGTGTGCCAAGTTTCATATAAATATCTTTAGCCGTTTGTACGTGATGCTGGAACATACATACATACATACATACATACATACATACATTTATGCACACACACACGTTGAGTTTTATATATATAGATTACCACTAAATTCCTGTGTTAGGAGTGGGGTTGTTATAGTAATCCCGTGTGCTCCATCAGGCCCTTTTTTTAACATGAGATGGTCTGAACAAAACAAAGTAGACAAAAACAGCTCATTTTAACATGGTTGCATCCCAGCTCACGCTCAGTCCCCTGTAGTGCCCACAAGACCCTTTAATATAACATTGTCCCATTGGTTAACTGTCTATATAAATCAATTTGTATTCATATACAATACAGCAGAGTACACAGAATTTGCATACGTCATTAGAAAACATTTTTATAATATATGAACATTGTGTTATTATAGGAGCTCCAATGCCAGTTATCCGCGCCAAGCGCAGAAGGCGCCAGGCCGATGAGGAGGAGGAGGAGGATGCGGCAGAGGAGGATGCGGCAGAGGAGGAGATGGATGAAGAGGAGCAGCCAGGGCCCTCCCACTCCCCAACCCCAGCTCCTGCTGAGGAGCAAGCTGAGGAGCTTCCCCCCCCACCACCCCAACTTCTCAAGCAGAAGAGCAGGAGGAAGAGAGCGGTCCTGTGAGCCTCGCTCAGGAAGGTAAATATGTGCACAATGATTAATAACATTTCAACAATAAAATGTAGATATAAAAATGGACAACATATAAAGCGCACCTGTCAGATTGTAGAACCATAATATGGTATTGATGCTAGAAGTATACAGGTAGTGCATAATTATTAGGCAAGTTGTATTTTTGAGGATTCATTTTATTATTGAACAACAACCATGTTCTCAATGAACCCCAAAAACTCATTAATATCAAAGCTGAATTTTTTTGGAAGTAGTTTTTAGTTTGTTTTTAGTGTTAGTTATTTTCGGGGGATATCTGTGTGTGCAGGTGACTACTATTACTGTGCAGAATTTTTAGGCAACTTAACCAAAAAATAAATATATACCCATTTCAATGATTTATTTTTAAAAGTGAAACCAATATAACATCTCAACATTCACAAATACACATTTCTGACATTTAAAAACAAAACAAAAACAAATCAGTGACCAATATAGCCACCTTTCTTTGCAAGGACACTCGAAAGCCTGACATCCATGGATTCTGTCAGTGTTTTGATCTGTTCACCATCAACATTGCGTGCAGCAGCAACCACAGCCTCCCAGACACTGTTCAGAGAGGTGTACTGTTTTCCCTCCTTGTAAATCCCACATTTGATGATGGACCACAGGTTCTCAATGGGGTTCAGATCAGGTGAACAAGGATGCCATGTCATTACTTTTTTTTACTTAATACCCTTTCTTGCCAGCCACGCTGTGGAGTACTTTGACACGTGTGATGGAGAATTGTCCTGCATGAAAATCATGTTTTTCTTGAAGGATGGTGACTTTTTCCTGTACCACTGCTTGAAGAAGGTCTCTTCCATAATCTGGCAGTAGGACTGGGAGTTCAGCTTGACTCCATCCTCAATCCGAAAAGGCCCCACAAGCTCATCTTTGATGATACCAGCCCAAACCAGTACTCCACCACCACCTTGCTGGCGTCTGAGTCGGACTGGAGCTCCCTGCACTTTACCAATCCAGCCACGGGCTCTTCCATCTGGCCCATCAAGACTCACTCTCATTTCAGCAGTCCATAAAACCTTAGAAAAATCTTTCTTGAGATATTTATTGGCACAGTCTTGACGTTGCAGCTTGTGTGTCTTGTTCAGTGGTCATCGTCTTTCAGCCTTTCTTACCTTGGCCATGTCTCTGGGTATTGCACACCTTGTGCTTTTGGGCACCCCAGTGATGTTGCAGCTCTGAAATATGGCCAATCTTGTGGCAAGTGGCATCTTGGCAGCTGCACGCTTAACTTTTCTCAGTTCATGGGCAGTTATTTTGCACCTTTGTTTTTCCACACGCTTCTTTTGTTTGATGATCACGCTTCAGAAGCTTTGCAACTTTAAGAGTGCTGCATCCCTCTGCTAGATATCTCTCTATTTTGGACTTTTCAGAGTCTGTCAAATCCTTCTTTTGGCCCATTTTGACAAAGAAAAGGAAATTGACTAATAATTATGCACACCTGATATAGAGTGTTGATGTCATTAGACCACACACCTTCTCATTACAGAGATGTACATTACCTAATATGCCTAATCTGTAGTAGGCTTTCGAGCCTATACAACTTGGAGTAAGACAACATGCATAAAGAGGATGATGTGGTCCAAATACTCATTTGCCTAATAATTCTGCACTCCCGGGATGTGTTAGACACATAACAAGTGTATACACATGATAATGATTGATTAATAAGCAAAAAAAAAATTTTATTTATTTGGTAACGTTATTTTAAATCCAATTTTTTTTTTTATTATATCCTAACAGTATCAGGAAAGATGAGGAGGCAGACCGGGCTTATAAAGACAACCCACCAGAGGATCCAGGCAAATCAGCGCCAGATCCGCTACCTTATTCAGCAAAATGTGCTGCTGGAGCAGCAGCAATTAAAAAATATAGAGAAGCTGGAGCGCCTTCAGAAGCTCAATCAGAGTTATATCTGAAATTATGTTTTTATTAATAAATATTATTTTTTGGAAATGTTTCATTTCTTTTTGAGATAGATTTGTAGGTTTTTCAACACATCTAACTTAACATCAAACAAATCAACATCAACACATTTAACTTCATAATAAGCAAAAACATTTTATACTATTATTTTATTTAACAGTAACCTAGGACAAACTAAAGCACACGACACAGACACGACGAACACAAAATAAACAGTTGAAAAATGAACATAACAAAAGCAACAATATATATATATATACAAAGAGAGAGAGAGGGAGAGCAAGAAAGAGAGAGAATGCAGATGAGCTCTTGCAGACAGCCCAATGGTTGCAGTATAAATGCCGCAAAACAGTGTTTAACATAAGGTTCATTGTTATAGTTACACTTGCTGTTTAGATCCGGTCTGGTAGCTTGTAGCGGAGGCTGTTGGTGGATCCGCTGTGCCAGAGAGGTCATGAAGCTTTACTCAGCATGGAGGCAGCAGCAGGAGTATTAAAATATAATATAACTAGACAATGCATTTCCTGAGGAAAATGCGAGTGGGAATGCTGAATAGCTTAATTGGTGAGCCCCTTGCCAAAGACATTCACCATAACCACTACACTATCTTTAGGACACACAGCTTCTTTCTCTATCTGCAAAGTATAGCGTATGCTGACTTCCTGGTCGCCCCTCCCCCCTCAATAGGTTTCCCCTCCCCCCCAGGTCAGTGAGGAGGAATATTGCACTGAGGTCAGGAAAGTGATTTATAGAAAGAAATAACATTACAAACGCTTTTAATTCACAGATCTAATACATGATTTAAGCCTCCAAACAAAGCTTAATAAATCCTCAAACGTACATGCAATTGATACAACGACTACACCGTTTGAAATACACGGCCCTTGTAAACGCATCGATATGAAATTTATGTAGATAAACTTAAAAATGTGGCCATGTCTGCGATTTAGAAAAGAGCGTCTTTGTGAGTTCTGCAGCAACATTTTTTAGATAATTTAACATGAGAGTCTATGAGACATAATTTCTGGCTGTTGCTCCAATAACTAAAACTAAAATACGTATCGCAGACTTGATCACATTGCCATAAACCAGACAAGCATAGCTACGTTTTGATATAAAAATTGTGTATGAAAAGTAGATCTTGTGGGCGTGAGACCAATTTGTTTCCCCTTTTTGTAAAGATATTTTTAATTACAAAGATCTAGAATGTTAAGGTCACATGACAGACTCTAAATCCCCTCCATAGGATTACATTATAACCTATCGCATTTTTGTGAAAAATTCGCAAAACGTAAATTGCGTTTTCACCAAAAAATTGTAAACGCTAACTATCTGAAAAGTCATAGCCGGATAGCTAAATATTTTGTGACCGCTTTACAGTTTTTTCAGTGTCTGTAAGTGAAAGTATGAAGTAGCTGAAACTTTTGGCAGGGCATGTGAATTCAAAGGGGAAAAGGATGTTCTCATTGACTTCAATGTTAAAAAAAGGGTCTTAAAAGCTAAAAATTTATAAAAGTGTAAAAAGTAGGAAAAAACTTGAACAAGTCCCATCATTTGCTGAAAGAGACGAACATTTTTACAGTTGAATGGTCTCAATAGCTGAAAGTATGCCGAAGTTACGCAGAACCAAAAAACGTAAGGAATAATAAGATTACTAAATTTACGGATATCAATACTGGAAATGTTTATTAAAGCATTCACACTAATTAAGATTAATACATTTACGGGTATCCATACTAGGAATGCTTATTAAAGCATTCCCACTAAGTATCACACAGGCACGATTTACAAGCAGTAGTGGTAATAGTAATACATAGCATAAAAACACTTGGGGAATACTTTACAGCATTAGTAGTGGTCATAATAGTCAATAGTGTACCAAAAAATTGGGACACAGGTGTCTTGACTGAGCTGTAATAGTAGTAGTAGACATTGACAATACAGTGTCAAATCACTCGGGCAAGAGGTGCCATGATGAACAGCAGTCTTAATAAGAGTATATAGGGTGTGAAATAACTGCTGACATAGGTGTCTTGACTGGGCAGCAGAAGCAGCAGTAGTAGTATTAACAGTAGTAGTTGATACAGAGTCATATCACATGGGCAGGAGGTGCCATGATGTACAGCAGTCTTAATAAGAGTATATAGGGTGTGAAATAACTGCTGACATAGGTGTCTTGACTGGGCAGCAGAAGCAGCAGTAGCAGTATTAACAGTAGTAGTTGATACAGAGTCATATCACATGGGCAGGAGGTGCCATGATGTACAGCAGTCTTAATAAGAGTATATAGGGTGTGAAATAACTGCTGACATAGGTGTCTTGACTGGGCAGCAGAAGCAGCAGCAGTAGTATTAACAGTAGTACTTGATACAGAGTCATATCACATGGGCAGGAGGTGCCATGATGTACAGCAGTCTTAATAAGAGTATATAGGGTGTGAAATAACTGCTGACATAGGTGTCTTGACTGGGCAGCAGAAGCAGTAGTAGTAGTATTAACAGTAGTACTTGATACAGAGTCATATCACATGGGCAGGAGGTGCCATGATGTACAGCAGTCTTAATAAGAGTATATAGGGTGTGAAATAACTGCTGACATAGGTGTCTTGACTGGGCAGCAGAAGCAGCAGTAGCAGTATTAACAGTAGTAGTTGATACAGAGTCATATCACATGGGCAGGAGGTGCCATGATGTACAGCAGTCTTAATAAGAGTATATAGGGTGTGAAATAACTGCTGACATAGGTGTCTTGACTGGGCAGCAGAAGCAGCAGCAGTAGTATTAACAGTAGTACTTGATACAGAGTCATATCACATGGGCAGGAGGTGCCATGATGTACAGCAGTCTTAATAAGAGTATATAGGGTGTGAAATAACTGCTGACATAGGTGTCTTGACTGGGCAGCAGAAGCAGTAGTAGTAGTATTAACAGTAGTACTTGATACAGAGTCATATCACATGGGCAGGAGGTGCCATGATGTACAGCAGTCTTAATAAGAGTATATAGGGTGTGAAATAACTGCTGACATAGGTGTCTTGACTGGGCAGCAGAAGCAGCAGTAGTAGTATTAACAGTAGTAGTTGATACAGAGTCATATCACATGGGCAGGAGGTGCCATGATGTACAGCAGTCTTAATAAGAGTATATAGGGTGTGAAATAACTGCTGACATAGGTGTCTTGACTGGGCAGCAGCAGCAGCAGAAGCAGCAGTAGTAGTATTAACAGTAGTAGTTGATACAGAGTCATATCACATGAGCAGGAGGTGCCATGATGAACAGCAGTAGGAATAGGAGTATATAGAGTGTCAAATAACTGCTGACATAGGTGTATTGACTGGGCGGCAGCAGCAACAGCAGAAGCAGCAGTAGTAGTATTAACAGTAGTAGTTGATACAGAGTCATATCACATGGGCAGGAGTTGCCATGATGTACAGCAGTCTTAATAAGAGTATATAGAGTGTGAAACAACTGCTGACATAGGTGTATTGACTGGACGGCAGCAGCAGCAGAAGCAGCAGTAGTAGTATTAACAGTAGTAGTTGATACAGAGTCATATCACATGGGCAGGAGGTGCCATGATGAACAGCAGTAGGAATAAGAGTATATAGAGTGTTAAACAACTGCTGACATAGGTGTATTGACTGGGCGGCAGCAGCAGCAGAAGCAGTAGTAGTAGTATTAACAGTAGTAGTTGATACAGAGTCATATCACATGGGCAGGAGGTGCCATGATGAACAGCAGTAGGAATAAGAGTATATAGAGTGTTAAACAACTGCTGACATAGGTGTATTGACTGGGCGGCAGCAGCAGCTGAAGCAGCAGTAGTAGTATTAACAGTAGTAGTTGATACAGAGTCATATCACATGGGCAGGAGTTGCCATGATGTACAGCAGTCTTAATAAGAGTATATAGAGTGTGAAACAACTGCTGACATAGGTGTATTGACTGGGCGGCAGCAGCAGCAGAAGCAGTAGTAGTAGTATTAACAGTAGTAGTTGATACAGAGTCATATCACATGGGCAGGAGGTGCCATGATGAACAGCAGTAGGAATAAGAGTATATAGAGTGTTAAACAACTGCTGACATAGGTGTATTGACTGGGCGGCAGCAGCAGCTGAAGCAGCAGTAGTAGTATTAACAGTAGTAGTTGATACAGAGTCATATCACATGGGCAGGAGGTGCCATGATGTACAGCAGTCTTAATAAGAGTATATAGGGTGTGAAATAACTGCTGACATAGGTGTCTTGACTGGGCAGCAGAAGCAGCAGTAGCAGTATTAACAGTAGTAGTTGATACAGAGTCATATCACATGGGCAGGAGTTGCCATGATGTACAGCAGTCTTAATAAGAGTATATAGAGTGTGAAACAACTGCTGACATAGGTGTATTGACTGGGCGGCAGCAGCAGCAGAAGCAGCAGTAGTAGTATTAACAGTAGTACTTGATACAGAGTCATATCACATGGGCAGGAGGTGCCATGATGAACAGCAGTAGGAATAAGAGTATATAGAGTGTTAAACAACTGCTGACATAGGTGTATTGACTGGGCGGCAGCAGCAGCTGAAGCAGCAGTAGTAGTATTAACAGTAGTAGTTGATACAGAGTCATATCACATGGGCAGGAGTTGCCATGATGTACAGCAGTCTTAATAAGAGTATATAGGGTGTGAAATAACTGCTGACATAATTGTCTTGACTGATCCAAAGGAGTCATGGGAGAAAATCATGTGGTCAGATGAGACTATAATATAATTTTTTGATCATAATTTCACTAACCGTGTTCGGAGGAAGAATAATGATGAGTACCATGCCAAGAACGCCATCCCTAATGTGAAGCATGGGGGTGGTAGCATCATGCTTTGGTGGTGTTTTTCTGCACATGGGACAGGGTGACTGCACTGTATTAAGGAGAGGATGACCGGGGCCATGTATTGCAAGATTTTGGGCAACAACCTCCTTCCCTGAGTTAGAGCTTTGAAGATGGGTCGAGGCTGGGTCTTCCAACATGAGAATGACCCAAAGCACACAGCCAGGATAACCAAGGATTGGCTCTGTAAGGAGCATATCAAGGTTCTGGCGTGGCCTAGCCAGTCTCCAGACCTAAACCCAATAGAGAATCTTTGGAGGGAGCTCAAACTCCGTGTTTCTCAGCGATAGCCCAGAAACATGACTGATGTAGAGAAGATCTGTGTGGAGGAGTGGGCCAAAATCCCTCCTCCAGTGTGTGCAAAGCTGGTGTAAAACTACAAGAAATGTTTGACCGCTGTAATTGCAAAGAAAGCCTACTGTACCAAATATTAACATTGATTTTCTCTGATGTTGAAATAGTTATATTCAGCACTGTAAATACATCAGGTCCGGGGCTTCATCAGGGAATGCATGGCAAGGGACCCTTCAGCGCCCTGAACCGACGACGGGTGCCAGAAAGTCACCGCCGATCCAGGACTCATTCATCTTTATGAATGTGAGTCTGTCCACGGAGTCTGTGGACAGACGGGTCCTCTTGTCCGTGACCACCCCACCTGCCGCGCTGAATGTCCGCTCAGATAGTACGCTGGAGGGGGGGCAAGACAATAACTCCAGCGCATACTGAGCGAGCTCGCGGCAGGTGTCCAATCTGGCAACCCAGTACTCCATGGGGTCGTCGGTGCTCATACTGTCAGAAGCACCGACGGACGCCATGTAGTCTGCCACCATGTGGGCCAGCCGCTGGTGGTGACTGCTGCTGCTGCTGCTGGTGGTGGTACTGGGTCGCTCGGTTTGGAAGAACATCCTCATCTCTTCCATTAGGTCACCTGCTCGGCTGCAGCTGGGTGCAGCCACCTGCTGGGTGAGATGAGGGGGGACAACTGGAGGCCGGGGAGTTGCCTGCTCCAACCGTCTGACAATGGCTGCCTGCAGTTCCTCCATCCGGTGCTGCCTCCGGCTGGCTGGGATGAACTGCTCCAGTTTCCCCTTGCACCTGGGATCCAAAAGGGTGGCCATCCAGAAATCATCCCTCGTCTTGATGGTCTTAACCCGGGGGTCCCTCCTGAGGCATCTCAGCATGTGGGCAGCCATGGGGAAGAGCACAGCCCGCTGTGACTCCTCAATGCTGGCCAGGTGAATGAGGTGCGACTCTTCTTCCCTGAGGCGCTGCTGGTCAAACTCAGACATGCCCAACCCCCGGACTATCGGTGCCCCCAACACCGGCTCTCCCTCCTGACCAGGCCCTGACTCCGGGACGACACCAGCAACCACCTCCTCCTCCTCTTCATCATCATCCTCCTCCTCCTCCTCCTCCTCCTGGTCCTGGCCCTGGTCTCGGTGGAGCATTGCTGACTCCTCCTGCTCCACCAAGGCACTCTCCCCAGCCTCGAGCAGGCGATCTAGTGTCCTCTCCAGCATGAACAGTATTGGCAGCACGCTATTGAGGCCAATTTGCTCACTGCTGACCATCTTGGTCGCCTGCTCGAAGGAGGACAACACTTGGCAGACCTGGTTTATCTGCCCCCACTCCGCACAGGCGATGAAAGGGAGTTGTGGTGAAGCCCTCTCAGTGCCTAGTTCCATCAGGTACTCCCTCACCGCCCTTTGCTGCTCCCACAACCTCTTCAGCATGTGGAGGGTGGAGTTCCACCGCGTCACACTGTCCACAATCAGCCTGTGAAGGGGCAGATTGTACTTCCGCTGCAATTTGGACAGGGACGCGGTAGCGGTTGGGGAGCGCCTGAAGTGGCTGGCAATCCTACGCGCCTTTGCCACAATGTCACTCAACCCTGGATAAGTGCGCAGGAACTTCTGCACCACCAGGTTGAGGACATGTGCCAGACAGGGCACGTGCGTCAGACTGCCAGCATGGAGGGCGGCGAGTAGGTTGCTGCCGTTATCGCAGACAACCATACCTGGCTGGAGCCTTCGGGGTGTCAGCCACTTCTGGACCTGAGCTTGAAGTGCTTTCAGCACTTCTTCTGCAGTGTGTCTCCGGTCCCCTAAACTAACAAGCTGGAGCACGGCCTGACAGCGCACGTGCCCCACACTTGAGTAGCTACGGGGGCGCTTGCTGGGAGGCTCAGCAGCTGCGGAGACAGTGGCTTGAGGGAGACCAGCAGTTCTCCCCTGGACACCCCGGGGCGGCACCACAAGATCGGTTGCCGACGATCCCTCACCGACGCCTCGGAGGGAAACCCAATGGGCCGTGAAGCTGATGTAGCGTCCCTGCCCATGCCTGCTGGTCCAGCCATCCATTGTCAGATGAACCCTGTCGCTGACAGCGTGATCCAGCGACAGGGTTACATTCTGCACAATGTGCTGGTGTAGGGCAGGGACACCAGTCCTGGCAAAGAAATGGCGGCTGGGGACACGCCATTGGGGTTGGGCCTGCTCCAACATCTGCCTGAAGGGGTTGCTGTCAACTATGTTGAAGGGCAGCAGATGTTGGGCAATAACCCTTGCCAGGAGCCCATTGAGGGAACGCACACGTCGGTCTCCAGGGGGGAAGGGAGTGGTGCGGTCAAAGGCGTCTGAAATCGACGCCTGGCGCCGGACGGCAGTGCGGGACACAGACGTGGAGGGTGCTGTGGAAGTAGAGGTCTGGCTGCCGGTACCAGTACCTCTACTAGAGGGAGCGGGGGGGCATGACCTGCTGGAAACAGATGAAGATGTGGCAGGGGCTGCTGTACCCTGCTCACTTGTGGTGGTGGCGCTGCTACCACCACCACGCTTCATCTCGTCATACAACGCCCAGTGGTTTATCCTCAGGTGCTGGTTCAGGGCTGTGGTACCCACCCGAGCCAAACACTTCCCTCTCTTCACCCTCACTTTACAAATCCGGCAGATGGCCACGGTAGGGTTGTCTGCCACCAGGGTAAAGAAATTCCAGACAGGTGACTTCAGCACCGCCCTCCTGTCAGATGGGGTGACGCTTACTTGCACCTGCTGGGATTCGGTGCGCACAGGTGGAGCTGCCTGCTGCTGCTGCTGCTGCTGCTGCTGCTCCTCCTCCTGACACCTCCTGCTGCCATCACCAGTGGAGACCCTGACGATGGTCTCCCTGGTGGTGACCTGGCGCACCGTTTCACCAGGGTGCCTACCTTCCCCGTCGTCACTGACGTAGTGAGCCGACGCGTCAGATGGCAACCATGATGGGTCACCCTCTTCGCCCCCAGAGATGTCAGACCAAGGGCTGAGATGTGTTGGTCTGAGGGAACCACGTGACATGGAGCCTCTAGCCTGGCTCCGCTGTCCCCTCACCCACGCCTGGGTCTGACTAGGTGCTGCTGTTTCCTGCACCAAAACAGCAGCACCAGTTTGAAGGGATGTCTCTGGGATACTGCCAGCAGGTATCCCATCCTCCTCATCCATCCCTTCAAAAAGGTCCTGACCATCAGGACAGAGCTGGAGGTCTGCCTGATGCATGGCCTCCCCCAAGAGATCCCTATCACTGTCGCTGTCGAACAGTAAGATGCTGGACTCTTGGGGGCTGGGGGGGGGTAGTACAGGCAACGGTGTAATGGTGGTACTACTGTGAGTCGGGACCGACGACTCAGTGGCACTGCTGTGCCCCATGTAGTCCACCACTACTTGAGCCTGAGATGGCAATATCGGGCGGCTGCCCGATGGGAAGAACTCCCGGATCAGGCGTACTCCCCTTGCACCCGATCCTCTACCACTAGTAGGGGCACGAGAGGTACCCCGTGCTGGCAGCGATCCAGCACTGGGAGTAACTCCCCTACCCCTGCTGCCACGGCCACGGATGCCGCTCATTATTGCTGATATGTGTGTGGGGGGGTTAAACTTTATTGGGGGGGAAAATGTGAACAAAATGTGTTTTTGTGTTTTTTTTACAAGACAGGCACGCAGACAAAGACGTACACAGACAGCTACTAAACTATAAGAAAAGTAGTACACCAGACAAGGACTACAAAATTAAAGAAAAAAAAAAAAAGCACTAAACAAACACTAACTTTTTTTTTTTTTTTTTTTTTTAAACACAAAACACAGACACTAAACACACACTAAGCTAAGCTAGATGAAATAAATGTACACTAACAGTGTGTACACTTACTACACAAAATTTAACTAAACTGAACACAAAACTTAGCTTTTATAAAAGCTCTTTAGGGAAAACTAAACAAAATTTGAACTGAGATGCCTATCAAATATCACTGAACAGCGAACCTGCAAGATCTAACAGTAACACAAGATGAACAAAACTTAGCTTTTAGAAAAGCTCTTTTATAAAGCTCAGCAAAACGTGTTCTGAAATCTCTTGCAAATATAACTGAACAGGGAGGATTGCAGGATCAAACAGTAACACAAATGAAAAAAACAGCACAAAACAGCACAAAACGTAGCTTTGAAAAAAGCTCTTGGGTCTATTGCTTTGAAAAAAGCAGTTGATATACTGGAAAAGATCCACTGGAATCACTAAATAGCAATGCTGGTGATGATCTAAATCAATCAAGAACAAAGACACAGGAAACCAGGAACACAGAAACAGCCTCCACACTCTATAGCCAGCTTCTGAATCTGCAATGAAATGGTGCTGGGAGTGAGCTTATATAATGTCCATGCAGGCAGGTTCCTATTGGTTGCTAACCTGTGACGAGTGTGGAAGGAGAACTCTGATTGGCTCTGATGCAAAAGGGCGGAGCAAATAATCGCGCAATATTCCTATTGCCGAATATTCGCATTGCGAATATTCGGCAATATAAAATGATCGCTTCAGCTACTCGGCCCAATGGCTCTAATCATACCAGCAATGCTTTCAGACGTCTATGGAGATCACTAGGATGTGATCTGTTTTAAAAATGAAACTGTAAAAATCGCTCTGATGCGGAAGATCGGGGCGAGGAAAGTAATCGCGCGATATTGCGTTTGCCGAATAATCGCATTGCGATCTTTCTGGAAAATTCAATGAACGCTTCAGCTACTCGGCCCAGGGTCTCTAATGATACCAGCAATGCTTTTAGACGTCGATGGAGATATCTAGGATGTGATCTGATTCAAAAAAAAAATTGTAAAAAATCGAATATTCGGAATTGCGAATATTCACCGCGAATTTCGAAATATAGCGCGATTTCTCGAATATGCTATATTCGAGTCGAATATTCGCAATGCGAATATTCGTGAGCAACACTACTCTCTGCCTCCTTCACATCACCCCCCATAGTAGTGTCCTCTGCCCCCCTCCAAATAACCGTCCATAGTACTGTCCTCTGTCCCCCTTCACATCACCCCTCCACAGTAGTGTCCTCTGCTCACTTCACATTTCCCCCCCAGTAGTGTCCTCTGCCCCCTTCACATCACCCCCCATAGTAGTGTCCTCTGCCTCCCTTCAAATCACCCTCCATAGTACTGTCCTCTGTCCCCCTTCACATCACCCCTCCACAGTAGTGTCCTCTGCCCCTTCACATCACCCCCCATAGTAGTGTCCTCTGCCCCCTTCACATCACCCCCCATAGTAGTGTCATCTGCCCCCGTTTAAATCACCCTCCATAGTATTGTCCTCTGTCCCCTTCACATCATCCCCTACAGTAGTGTACTCTGCCCCCTTCACATTTCCCCTATAGTAGTGTCCTCCGCCCTCTTCACATCATCTGCCCACAGTAGTGTCCTCTGCCCCTTCATATCATCCCCCCATAGTAGTGTCCTCTGCCCCCCTTCACATCAGCCCCTATAGTAGTGTCCTCTGCCCCCCTTCACATCAGCCCCTATAGTAGTGTCCTCTGCCCCCCTTCACATCAACCCCCCCCTATCCCCCCCCCACAGTAGTGTTCTCTGCCTCCTTCACATCGCCCCCCATAGTAGTATTCTCTGCCCCTTCAAATCACCCCCCACAGTAGTGTTCTCTGCCCCTTCACATCATCCCCCCATAGTAGTGTCTTCTGCCCCCTTGACATCACCCCCCATAGTAGTATTCTCTGCCCACTTCACATCACCCCCCCCCCACAGTAGTTTCCTCTGCCCCCTTGACATCACCCCCCATATTAGTTTCCTCTGCCCCCTTGACATCACCCCCCATATTAGTGTCCTCTGCCCCCTTGACATCACCCCCCATATTAGTGTCCTCTGTCCCCTTGACATCACCCCATATAGTAGTATTCTCACCCCCCTACCCCCCCCCCCCACAGTAGTGTCCTCTGCCCCCTTCACATCACCCCCCCCTATCCCCCCCCACAGTAGTGTCCTCTGCCCCCTTCACATCATTCCCCATAGTAGTGTCCTTTGCCCCCCATGGCAGTGTCCTCTGCCTCCTCCCCCTATAGTAGTGTTCTGTACCCTACCCCTTCCATATCACCCCCCCCCCCCCACACACACACCGTAGTGTCCTCTGCCCCCTCTCCCTCTACAGTAGTGTCCTGTACCCCCTCAATACAGTGCCCTCTGCCCCCTTCATATTACCCCCATTATAGAGTTCAATACCCCCATTGTAGTGTTCTCTGCCCCTCCCCCCAGTAGTATCCTGTACCCCCCACCCCCACCAAGAGTGTCCTCTGCCCCCCCCCCCCTTGACATCACCCCCACTCCACACACACATTATGGTGCTCCCTGCCCCCTTCAAACCCCAAAGTATCCTGCATCCCCTAAAACAGTGTCCTCTGCCCCTCCACAAAGTATCCACATCCATTGCCCCCTGAAAGCAGTGTCATCTGCCTCCCCATACCCCAAAGCAATGCCCTCTGTCCATTTCTCATCACAACACCCCCTCTCCCTCCTCCACTGTTGTTTCCCCTGTCCCCTTCACATCATCACCTTTGGACCTTGCAGGAGAGCGTGTTCTGTTGAAAAACAGCAGACTTACTGGCAGAATCACCAGGTGAAAGTAAAGAAAAAAAAGCCTAAAAAATAAAACGAATGCAGCCATCACATATATGAATTTATAAACTCCAATAAAATGTTTGCTTTTGGGTTCATTACTGCTTTAGTGACAGGTAAAGTGAAATTACTGCCAACTTCTTACCGGACCGGAGTTCCCCTTTAAGTAAGAAGAATGTTTGTGGCATCCAAGTTTTAGCTGCTCTCCGGGAACAAAGGCCCTACACATGATTCCTCTTCCCTCTCCGCTTCACAGAGGCTTCCATAACAACGGGGAAGAGCGCAGAGCGCGGGGGACATAATTAAAGGGTTACTCTTTATAAGGTCCGGTATTAGATGGCTGATGACAGACGCCGGACGACTTAGAAATTAAACTTTTTTTTTTAGACGAATCTTTGGGTTTCGCTCTGAAGACGGAGAAGTGAAGATTTATTTGGTTTCGCGGGTCGCAGGTGTGCGTTCTTAATCGCCTCGAAATCACAATACAAAAGTAATAATGTGCCCCCCCCCCCCCCCTATGTCCACTACTGAGAGCAGAAAGCTATTTTATTATTTTATTATTGGGGGGGGGGATAGATATACAGAGAGGGTAGGAGAGGGGGTGCAGGAGACAGAGGAGAGAAAGGGGGGGGGAGAGAGAGAAATGGGGGAGAGAGGGGAGGTGGGGGGAGAGAAAGAGAGGGATGGGGAAGAGAAAAGAAATGGAGAGAGAGAGAGAGAGGGGGGGATGGAGAGAATGTGGCAAAGAAGAGAGAGTGAAGACAGGAGAAGAGGAAAAGAGGAAAGGAGGAAGAGAGAGGAGAGGAAGAGAAGGGGGGGGGGGGGTAGATATACAGAGAGAGAGTAGGAGAGGGGGGTGCAGGAGACAGAGGAGAGAAAGAAGAGGGAAGATTGAGGGGGGAGAAAGAGGAAGGGAGAGAGAAAAATGGGCGGGGGAGATGGGGTGTACAGACCCGGGAACTCAGCACAGGGATGGTGGGAACCCCTCATAATGGGCACAGCGGGTGTACAGACCCGGGAACTCAGCACAGGGATGGTGGGAACCCCTCATAATGGGGCACAGCGGGTGTACAGACCCGGGAACTCAGCACAGGGATGGTAGGAACCCCTCATAATGGGCACAGCAGGTGTACAGACCCAGGAACTCAGCACAGGGATGGTGAGAACCCCTCATAATGGGCACAGCGGGTGTACAGACCCAGAAACTCAGCACAGGGATGGTGAGAACCCCTCATAATGGGCACAGCGGGTGTACAGACCCAGAAACTCAGCACAGGGATGGTGGGAACCCCTCATAATGGGCACAGCGGGTGTACAGACATGGGGACTCAGCACAGGGATGGTGGGAACCCCTCATAATGGGCACAGCAGGTGTACAGACCCGGGAACTCAGCACAGGGATGGTGAGAACCCCTCATAATGGGCACAGCGGGTGTACAAGCCCGGGAACTCAGCACAGGGATGGTGGGAACCCCTCATAATGGGCACAGCTGGGGTACAGACCCGGGAACTCAGCACAGGGATGGTGGGAACCCCTCATAATGGGCACAGCAGGTGGCCAGCTTTACAGCTTAAAGATTTTGTGTTTTCAAGGGTTGCTGGGCTGGTATTAGCAGGTCACTTGGCAGGGACTCGCCAACCTCCTGACATAGGTGGGAAGGAGCGCAATCTGCAGTCATGGCCTTCCCAGGGTGTCAGAGGTGAACCGTTGTGTTTAAACTTTACCTAAAGACAAACAGAAAGTGTCAACAGGAGCCGACCCGATGTGATGGGAGAAGGGAGGACAAACAACCAATCAGACACATAAATCAAAGCTGGAGTTGGGAGCGCTTAACCCTCTCAGTGCCTGGCCACACACCCCTAATCACCCTGTGTGGCGCAGACTCCCCCTGTTTATACTCTGGATATTTCACCAAAGCCCCCTAATGGGGCTCCTAAAAAAATAATAATAATAATAATAATAAAAAAAAATTGTAAAAAATAATAATAAAGAAAATTGTAAAAAATAATACAAAACTTAATAATACAAATAAAAATGACTGACACCGTGTGTGTGTATATATATATATATATATATATATATATATATATATATATATATATATATATATATATATATATATATATATATATATATATATATATATATATTTTTTTTATATATTTTATTATATTATTCACTTTTATATATATATATATATATATATATATATATATATATATATATATATATATATATATATATATATACATACATACACATATGTGTTTGAGCTTTGGGGTGCACATCCTAATACAATAGGCTGTACGCACCTATATCAGGCATACAATCTTCTTGTAAAGTTTCTATATCCTATATATTATCCCCAAAAAAATAAAAAAATAAAGGTTTCATTTTGGAATCTTCTTTTAAAATGTTGGGAAATGACATTTCCTCGTTGCTCTGAAAGTTGCTCTCCTCTGACGGCAGTAAATAAAGGAGGAATGCGTTTATCTTACTTATTGAGCTCGGTGAAAGTCAATGAGTAATGCATTAACCTGCTTCTGATCAATAACTACTAATTCAAATATACAGCATGCGTCCAGTGAGATCCGGATTTGTTGGATCTAAAATCCAAATTGACCCGGTCACAAAATATAAAAATAATAATAATACAAAAATCCTGTAAAATGTTGGTATTATTATAGGTGTGCACAGCCTACTGCATTAGGGTGTGCACCCTATATATATATATATATATATATATATATATATATATATATATGGCAATGGTGTCAGTAGTTTATTTTTATTATTATTTTTTATAGTTTTGTGCCTAAGCTTGATGAAAATATGGTCACTTTGATGCACCAAATGCAGCTCTTGACATAAAAAGTAGCAGATACCAAATACCTGAATAGACAGCCTTTAAAAAAAAAAAAAATCTCAAATAGATACAAATAGATACTTGATGTCCAATAGATACATACAGTATACAGGATATAAAGTAGCCTTGTAATACCGCTAGCAGCCACAGACAGCAGTAGTGAGCCCTTCTCTTCTGCCCATTTCTGCAGAACTCATAATGGACTATTACAAAAACAATCACCATGCCATCCTCCGCCCGCAATAGGGAAGTGCGAAGCTCATAATAAAACTCTCCGCGTGGGTTTGCATTCGACAATATATAAACCTTGTTCGTATTATTTGGAAATCGCCCGGCAACCCTGTAATAATGATCAATATCCTGTATTGGTGTTTTGTTGCGGTTGCATGAAAAAAAAAAAAAAAAAAAAACACCATCTGGATTTATTGATAAGTCCCATTATTGTAATAGGAGGCGCAGGATGCAGGATGTTTGTATGGACGGCTCAGTCAATAATTCTCAGATTAGACGGTCGTAAAGTTTTAATGAGAAAGCATTATTGGGAAAGGAGTGATGCTTATAGTGCACCTGCCGGGTCAGCAATACCGGAGGGGAGGGGGATGACTTACCTGAACCAATCTTGGCTCTGATTTCACTTTACAAGGAGTGCAGCATAGGGGGTCGTATGTTTGTACTCATGACAGGTGAGCTTTGAGGTCTGCCCATCAAACAGCTTCCCTCCAATGCCATCCTCACCATCTGCTCCACTGTCAATCCGTATTCTGGCAGGAGGGAGCGAGAGTAACCCCCGTGTGACTGGGAGCTTACCGGCGGTAGTTTTTTACGTCGTTTTCGGCGTAACGTTGCTCCTGCTATTAGGAGGCGCATCCAATGTTAAGTATGGACGTCGTTCCCGCTTCGAAATTTGAATTTTTTACGTCGTTTGCTAAAGTCGTTCGCGAATAGGGCTGGACGTAATTTACGTTCACGTCAAAACCAATACATCATTGCGGCGTACTTGAGAGCAATGCACCACTATGATATGTACATGTCAATCACGTCAGGTCATCACACATTAGCATAAAACACGCCCCCTTCCACATTTGAATTATGCGGGCTTACGCCGGCCCCATTTACGCTACGCCGCCGCAACTTACGGAGCAAGTGCTTTGTGAATACTGTACTTGCTCCTGTAAGTTGCGTTGGCGCAGCGTAAATACAATACGCTGCACCGCCGTAACTAGGCGCGCAGGTACCTGAATCTGCCCCACTGTTTTGTGTGAAAATACTATTGATAATAGATGTGGAATGTGACTTGTCAGCTGTAGTAATTAACTCCTCTAGATTCGGTGCCAGAATGTCTGTCTGGGATGTGGATTGAGGGGGAACTCGTTAAGCACCCATTGTGTGATGTTTTGGGTGGAGAGTTTCATTGTCCCTGTGATTACTGTAGCATGCTTGTAACTGTATATAACAAGGCTGAGTTACCATTAAAGCATTCATTTGTTTGAACCAGAGACAGAGCTGTGTGTCTCGTCCTTCTGGGGAATGGAATGGGTCCTGTCTGCTGGATTGTGGAGTGTCGGATAAGCTGTCGTGGATGGTGGAATGGAATATCGTAAATGGTGTTAACCCCTGACCGTTACAGGCTTCATTTGCATACAGACCGCCCCTTGGTAATGTCCACACGGAATGCTGAGTCTCCATGATTGAAAGAACTTAAGTCCAATTAATGAAAGGGGCGTGTCCAGGAACAGTCAGCCCTGATGCAAGCAGTGGGAGGAGTTATTCATTTTTCCAAATGCCTTGATGGGTGGGTGCTGTAGACGTTTCTAGACAATCTTTATTTGCATACAGACCGCCCCTTGGTAACCCCCACATGGGATGCTGAGCCTCCATGATTGAAAGAACTGAAATCCAATGAATGAAAGGGGCGTGTCTATGGACAGTAAGCCCAGAAGCAAACAATGGGAGGAGTTATGATTTTTTCAAAATGCCTTGAGCGGTGGGTGCCTAGTAAGGCCTCATTTGCATACAGACCGCCCCTTGCTAACACCCACATGAGATGTTGAGCCTCCATAATTGAAATAACTGAAATCGAATGAATGAAAGGGGCGTGTCCAGGAATGCTCTGATGCAAGCAGTGGGCGGAGTTATTAATTTTCTAAAGTGCCTTGATGAGTGGATGTCCGGCTGTAGGCGTTCCTGGACAATCTTCGTTTGCATACAGACCGCCCCCCTTGGTAACGACCACGCGGAATGCTGAGCCTCCATGATTGAAAGAACTGGAATCCAATGAATGAAAGGGGCGGGGCCAGGGAAAGTCAGGCTGGGGAGGAAAGTGCTAGACAATGATCAATGCCCTCCAGCCAGGAAATGAGGCGGGGCTCCATCTGACTTGCTGCAGCTTCTAATGCACATGGTGAGAAGCTCACAGTGTGCAGGGAAGACAGAGGAAGCCATTCCGATTGTCAAACGCCGAACGTCGTTGCAGCTTTTTACGGCGCCTGCGCACCGACGTTCGGCTACTTTCGGCAAATCGTGACGCGCTGTATGCGACGGTCGGGAAGCCTGTCAATCAAATAGGAACGCCCAGTCCCGCAGTCCATACCCGGAAGCCGCGGAGAACATCTATCTCTCAAACGGTATGTACTGCATTGATTTAAAAAAAAACACCCGATTGTGCTTCCCACAATTAGCCTCAATCTAATGTTAAAAAATTTTGGGTGAACCCCTGCTTTAATTGTGCAAAGGTTGTACAATCGGATTGTAACATGTATGGTGAGATTGGTGTTGGTGGGTTGCTGCAGATCCAGGCCGTGTCTCCATAGCGTCTTTTTTTTTTGTGGGGGTGACCCCTGTCTCTTCTGTTATTTGTTCGGAAAAGTCCAGTCCAGGTGTAAGGCGCCCGCCCTGCCCCCCCAGCGCTGTCACCTTGCTGTCACCTATCAGGGTGGACGGGGTGGAATTCCTCTCATATTTCACAAGGTCTTTAACCGCTCTGCTCAAACACCGTCCGCCACATTCTCAGCTGGGTGAGCTCATGTCAGTGGCTGTTCCCGGGCTGGAGGCTCTGTGATAATCGATGCCGCAGATTTTTCCCACACTCCTTATCAACTGTTTTCATGCCCCCGTTTTTTTGTTTCCAAGAACCATGTGATGAGGTGTTTGCTTGGCGGCGGTCCGAACGTGAGCCTGATTACTGGAACGCGATCCGGCTCCTCGAAGAGTGGGCGAAGGGTGACCAGGGCCTTCCAACATGTATCTGGGTTCCCTCTGTGCCAAGAGAATGAGAACGGCTGCCCACCAGAATGACGGCCCAAATCGCATTAAAGTGGCATGAAGATCCCTCATTACATGGAACATTACAATAACTTTCCCAGTCTGCACAAATGACTTTGCCTAGGCAGAGATGATGGTGTTATCAGTCTGCTGCAGGCTGGGGGAAGCATTTCCTCAGTCTCTTCTCCCCCAGTGATCAGAGTACAACAATCTACAATAATATAGAAAACATGCCCTGATTATCTCCTGTCTTCCGGTAACTGGACTGATGGATGAGCATCAGCAACATACATAAATTTTTATCCTACTGGCATGTACAACCATACACAGGGGAGCCCACATCATAAATACCACTTAACTAGCCATACTGTCTATCATCACTGTCCCAACCATCGTCTCCCATCACTGTCCCAACCATCGTCTCCCATCACTGTCCCAACCATCGTCTCCCATCCCTGTTCCAACCATCATCTCCCATCATTGTGACAACCATTGTCTCCCACAACTGCCCCAACCATTCTCTTCCACCCCTGTCCCAACCACAGTCTCCCGCCACTGCCCCGACTATTGTCTCCTGCCACTGTCCCAACCATTGTTTCCCACCACTGTCCCAACCAATGTTTCTGACCACTGTCCCAACCATCGTCTCCCACCACTGTCCCAGCATAGTCCCCCATAACTGTCCTAACCATAGTCTCCCACCACTGTCCCAACATATTCTCCCACCACTGTCCCAACCATATTCTCCCACCACTGTCCCAACATATTCTCCCACCACTGTCCCAACCATATTCTCCCACCACTGTCCCAACATATTCTCCCACCACTGTCCCAACATATTCTCCCACCACTGTCCCAACCATAGTATCCCACCACTGTCCAAATCATAGTATCCCACCACTGTCCAAATCATAGTATCCCACCACTGTCCCAATCATAGTATCCCACCACTGTCCCAATCATAGTATCCCACCACTGTCCCAATCATAGTATCCCACCACTGTCCCAATCATAGTATCCCACCACTGTCCCAATCATAGTATCCCACCACTGTCCCAATCATAGTATCCCACCACTGTCCCAATCATAGTATCCCACCACTGTCCCAATCATAGTATCCCACCACTGTCCCAACCATAGTATCCCACCACTGTCCCAACATATTCTCCCACCACTGTCCCAACCATAGTATCCCACCACTGTCCCAATCAAACTCTTGGGTTCCAGGGAGCCCTTGCAAGGCAGTGTAGCCACCCCACAGACAGAAGAAGCATGGGGCCTCAAAAATAAGTAAAATCTGATAGCAGTTCTAATCCTTCACCGCTCTATCCAAAACTAAGGCAACAATATTTTAGCTATAGATACATTTTAAAGTGTAACTTAAAGCAAAACATTTTTTAGTTTTGGATGTCAGGGTTTTATTGCTGCCCATGCCCCCCCCCCCCTTTATATTTGTCCTGTTTAACATTTTCACTGAGTGTGAAAGTAAAAGAAAATCCTAAATTTTGGGTTGTCACCAGAACAGTAACATCCTCCAATGGGGACACTAGTTCTGGTGACACTCTGGGATCCCCTCACTTTGGAGGGATTTCCTCTCACTTCCTGTTTGCCCTATGGGACAGGAAGTGAAGGGAAATCTCATCAATGGGAAATAGATGATAAAAAAAAAAATGAAAGAAGTTATAACCCTCCCTTACTTCACCCCCCCACCCCCCCCCCAAAAAAAAAATCCTTTAGTTCCATTTTAAGTATCAGTTTTTCACATTTCTTTCCAGGATTTCTCTCATTTCCTTTCTGTGGCGTGCAGGTGGAGTTTCCCTTTAAGTCTTTCTGTTTATTATGGCAGTACACCCTGAGCAATGTTTTTTCTCAGCGTCCGAGTAATCACGGACTTACCGCCGATAAATACGCAGCTAGATTTAGGATGTCGGTGAGGCCTCAGAGTATTTTTATAAGTGAAAAATGAAAAAGACGAGGAAAAAACAGCGTTCCCCGCGAACATCTGACTCACCTTCAAAGGCAAATAATTTCCTCCCCAGGACGTGACTTCAGGTGAGTGTGCTTCCTGTGGTCCCTTTGTAAATACAAGCACTTGACTTGCAGGAAAACACTTGGCATACAGCTTACAATCTAATGTCGCCGCCGCAGCGCCGCTCATCCTGAAAATACAGTTGGCAATTTTTTCAGATTTACAGAACATTCGGTCTGCGCTCCACAGTGATGAAAAAACAGATCTAACTACTTTATATATATATAAAGTATAATAATAACTGTTACCCTAGTGGGAGAATGTGCCGGGGTTTTTGGGTCATATTTTCAGGACCAAAAAATAAAAGTTACATTTTAAAAAAAATTATATATATATACATATATACATACATATATATATATATATATATATATATATATATATATATATACAGTGTATATTGATATTTCAATAAATCCAAGTACAATATTTATACAATATTTTTTTATTCTCACATCCAGCCAACAGTGAGAGCTCCAGGTTATCTTATTGTCGAAAGCTCACTGTTTACAGGGCTCAGTAGCTCAAGCCTTCTCCACAAAAAAAAATATTTTTTCTTTCTGTTATGTGTAATACAAGCAAATTAAATAATTGATAAAAAAAGTTAATTTACAGAACATTCGGTCTGCTCTCCACGGTGATGAAAAACAGATGCAACGACATATACCGTATATATAAAGTACAATATTAACAAAACTGTTATTCTAGTGGGAGAATGTGGCAGGGATTTTCAGGACCAAAAAATAAAACGTATATATATATATATATATGTGTGTGTATGTGTATATATATATATATATATATATATATATATATATATATATATATATATATATATATATATATATATACAGTATATATTCGTATTATAATATTTGTACAATATTTGTTCTCCTCACATCCAGCCAACAGTGAGAGCTCCAGGTTATCTTATTGTGGAAAGCCCACTGTTTACAGGGCTCAGTATCTCAAGCCTTCTCCACAAAAAATACTTGTAAAAATATATTTTTTCCTTTCTGTTATGTGTAATATAGGCAAATTAAATAATTCTTAAAAAATAAATAAGGGAAAAGTTGGATGGAAGAAAATACAATTTATAATTAAGAAACCGTTTGTGAAAAGCCCACTGTTTACAGGGCTCAGTAGCTCAAGCTCCCTCCACACAGCTCTGTTGTTTGAAACTTCTACTAGAGACGGTGTGTCCAAAAGAAAACAACGTGTGATTTTTAGATGACCCATGGACTTCCGGGGGTTTCCATGTCATAAATGAAATGTTTTTTTTTTGTAAAACAAAGGATGTATATATAGAAAAAAGAGAGATATCAAACAACAGTTTAGAAAATGTATACTTTAAAAATAAAAAAAATTCTTGTAAAATGTTTTCTTTTTTTTTGTGCAAAATAAATAATTGATAAAAAATAAATAAATAAAGGACAAGCAGCTTGCAAAACAAAGGATGTACGGTATATATATATATATATATATAAAAAAAAGAGAGATTACAAACAGCGCTTTCAAATATATACCTTTAAAAAGGAAAACAAAAATGCAGTAAAACCTTGGTTTGAGAGTAACTTGGTTTGAGAGCGTTTTGCAAGACAAGCAAAATGTTTTAATACATTTTGCCTTGATATACAAGCGATGTCTTGATATAAGAGCAGCGTCATATATAAAAAAGAAGAGCGGCGCCTCTAAGTGTAGCAATATGGTGACATGTAATGAAGATACAACATTTAGCAACTTATAACTACACTTAGAGGTGCCTCTCTTCTTTTTTATACCCTGTAAAAAAATGCTTTGATATACAAGTTCTTTGGATTACAAGCATGTTTCTGGAATGAATTATACTCGCAATCCGAGGTTTTACTGTACTTGTAAAACTCTTTTTTTTCTGTTATGTGTAAAATAGGCCAAATAAATAATTGATAAAACAAAATAAATAAGGGGCACGTGGCTTTTGAAGTCTCGTACACACGATCAGTCCATCCGATGAAAACGGACCAATGGACCGTTGTCATAGGTTAACCTATGAAGCTGACTGATGGTCAGTTGCGCCTACACACCATCGGTTAAAAAAGCGATCGTGTCAGAACGCGGTGATGTAAAACACAACGACGTGCTGAAAAACGAAGTTCAATGCTTCCAAGCATGTGTCGACTTGATTCTGAGCATGCATGGATTTTTAACCGATGGTTGTGCCTACTAACGATCGGTTTTGTCCTATCGGTTAGGAATCCATCGGTTAAATTTAAAACAAGTTGGCTATGGGGCCCACACACGATCGGTTTCGACCGATGAAAACGGTCCTTCAGACCGTTGTCCTCTGGTTTACCGATCGTGTGTACGAGGCCTAAGAGTTGGATAGAAGAAATTACGTTTAATTGGGAAACCTTATCTCTAAAAAAAGAACACTGTTTACATTGCTCAGTACCTCAAGCTCCCTCCAAACAACTCTTTTGTTTGAAGCTTCTACTACGGTGTGTCCAAACTAAAACAACTTGTGCTGTGCTTCCTTTTTAGATGACCCATGGCCCTCTGGGGATCCATGTCATAAATAAATGCCTATTTGTAAAATCAAGCATGTATATATATAAAAAAGAGAGATCTCAAACCACGCTTTAAAATGTATACATTTAAAATAAGAATAAAAAATACTTGTAAAACTCCTCTTTTTTTTTTTGCAAAATAGTTTAAATAAATCAGTGATAAAAATACTTAAATAAGGGACACACAGCTTTTAAGAATTGGATAGAAGAAAAACGAATATTTGTACTGTATATATAGAAAAAATTGAGATATCAAACAACACTTTAAAATGTATACATTTAAAAAGAAAAAAAAAATACTTGTAAAACTCTTTTTTTTCTGTTATGTGTAAAATAAGCAAAATAAATAATTGATAAAAAATAAATAAATAAGGGACAATCAGCTTTTAAATGTTGGATGGAAGAAAATACAATGTTTCATTGGGAAACCATCTCTCCTATTGTGAAAAGCCCACTGTTTACAGGGCTCAGTAGCTCAAGCTTCACCATATAGCTCTGTTGTTTGAAGTGTCCAAAAGAAAACAACTTGTGCTGTGCCTTCTTTTTAGATGACCCATGGCCCTCTGGGGATCTCATGTCATACGTAAATGCTTATTTATAAAACAAAGGATGTATATATATAAAAAAAAAGAGATCTCAAACCACGCTTTAAAATGTATACATTTAAAAAGAAAAAAACAACTTTTTTTCTGTTTACAGTGCTCAGTAGCTTAAGCTCCCTCCAAACAAGAACATGGAAACAACATGGGGCACCTCAGTAAGAACATGGAGACTGCATGGAGCACCTCTGTAAGAACATGGAGACAGCATGGAGTACCTTACCAAGAATATGGAGACTGCATGGAACAACTTACTAAGAAACTGGAGACATCATGGGGCACCTCACCAAGAACCTTGAGACTCCATATTGCACCTCATTAACAACATGGAAACTGCATGGGGCACCTCACCAACAACCTGTAGACTGCATGGGGCACCTCACCAAGAAAATGGAAACTGCATGGGGCACCTCAATAGGAATTTGGAAACTGCTTGGGGAACTTCCCCAAGAACGTGTAGACTGCATTGGGGAGTCTCCCAAAGAACATAGAGACTGCATACAGATGCCTCACAAAGAACATGAAGACCACATGGGGCACCTCGCCAAGAAAATGTTGACTGCATGGGGCACCTCGCCAAGAAAATGTTGACTGCATGGGGGCACCTCGCCAAGAAAATGTTGACTGCATGGGGCACCTCGCCAAGAAAATGTTGACTGCATGGGGCACCTCACCAAGAACCTGGAGACTTCATGGGACTCCTCAATAAGAATTTGGAAACTGCTTGGGGGACTTCCCCAAGAACGTGTAGACTGCATTGGGGAATCTCCCAAAGAACATAGAGACTGCATACAGGTGCCTCACAAAGAACATGAAGACCACATGGGGCACCTCGCCAAGAAAATGGAGACTGCATGGGGCACTTCGCCAAGAACCTGGAGACTTCATGGGGCACCTCACCAAGAACCTGGAGACTTTATGGGAGACCTCAACAAGAACCTGGCACTGCATGAGACACTTCACCAAGGACCTAGTGACTGCATGTGGTACCTTGCTATAAACATAATGTCTGCATGGGACACCTCAATGGAAATGAGCAAACTGCATGGGGAACCTCCCAAAGAACATAAAGACTGCATGGGACACTTCACTAAGAACATGAAGACTACATGGGACACCTCACCAAACACCCAGAGACCACATGGGGCACCCTACCAGGGAAACAATGACCCCCGCGGGACACCTCAACATTTTAAAAATGGGGTCATGGCCAAGCCCCAACTTATCACTGTCTTTGGACAAACCAAAACAATAGTAAGACAGTCACTTTTCTTTCGGCAGGGTGGGTTTGGGGATACTTATGGGCAATGTCTGGATATACTCTTTAAATGATGTCTTAGTACAGAGCTACAAATATTTGTACTTTTAATTTTATTTGTATTTATTCATTTTTTATAATTATTTTGCCCTTTATTGATCTCAATGCCAAAATTAGCAAAATTTTGCCCAAAATTAGCAAAATTTTGCCCAAAATTTGCAAAAATTTGCCCAAAATTAGCAAAATTTTGCCCAAAATTTGCAAAAATTTGCCCAAAATTAGCAAAATTTTTGCCAAAATTAGCAACATTTTGCCAAGATTAGCAAAATGTTGCCAAAATTTGCGAATTTTTTTTACAAAATCTTACCAAAATTTCACAGTTTGTTGAACTCTTGGAAATCTCCCCAGAAATAGTAACAATCCATCAGCAACCTGATGAAGGTGAAACCCGTCCACTTCTTTTGATGGCTTTGTGGCGCTCGTGTCATTATTTAAAATAAACAAACAGTATGAAAAGTCATGATGGTATAGTGGGGGGGGGGGGGGAGTGTCATGTTGGAACCGAATCCCTTTCCCACATCAATCATCCGTTTATTGACGGCAGCGAGTAAACAGCGGAGCTCAGAGTTTCACACAATGTGGAGGAATTTGAAGATGCAACCCCGCTGGACGTGTGAGATCCTATCTGTGTGGGTGAGAAGACCCGCGTCCTGCTCCTTAAAGGAGTCTCCCCACCCGGGCAACAAAATCTCAGTAAACCAAAAATATATATATTAGTTATTGCCTTTTTTTTATTTTATTTTTTATTCCACTGAGAGTTTATTATTGGAAGAGGCAACATGTCAGCAGGACAGTCACAGCATAAAAAATCCATATGTAGTATCCATCCAACATTGAGATAGAAAACCTTGGGTTTGTGGAAAGAAAACAGAAGGGAATAGATACACTATATTGTATTTGTTTTTGTTATTTTATCATTAATATTATTATTATTTTTTATTTTTTTTCATTATTATTATTATTATTTATTATTTTATTACAGCATGTTATTTTATTATATATTTATTTGTTTTTGTGGGCAAGAAGGCAGAATGTCCAATAGAAAGAAGCATTTCAGTAGCTTTACATATACACTACTAGCTGGATTCACGCAGGGCGGCGTTTTTTTTTTTTTAGCCGGCGTATCGTATTTACGCTACGCCACCGTAAGTCAGAGAGGCAAGTGCTGTATTCACAAAGCACTTACCTCCTAAGTTACGGTGGCGTAGCGTAAATGGGCCGGCGTAAGCGCGCCTAATTCAAATTGTGAAGAGGTGGGCGTGTTTTATGTAAATAAACCATGACCCGACGTGATTGACATTTTTAACGAATGGCGCTTGCGCCGTCCGTGGACATATCCCAGTGCGCATTGCTCCAAAGTACGCCGCAAGGACTTATTGGTTTCGACGTGAACATAAATTTCGTCCAGCCCCATTCACGGATGACTTACGCAAACGACGTAAAATTTTCAAAATTCGACGTGGGAACGACTAACTTTGTGCCTGAAAACGCCTTACGTAAACGGCGTATCTTTACTGCGACGGCCAAGCGTACGTTCGTGAATAGGCGTATCTCGCTGATTTACGCATTCTAGGCGCAAATCAGTGTTCACTCCCCTAGCGGCTGGCGGAACTAGACAGCTAAGATACGACGGCGCAGGCAGTTGTATCCTAGCTACATTTAAGTGTATCTCAATTTGAGAATACACTTAAATGTACGACGGCGCAGATTCAGAGTTACGACGGCGTATCTACTGATACGCCGGCTTAACTCTTTCTGAATCTAGCTATATATTGTCAAAAGTTTCGGGACGCCTGCCTTTACACGCACATGAACCTTTAATGGCAGCCCAGTCTTAGTCCGTAGGGTTCAATATTGAGTTGGCCCCGCCCTTTGCAGCTATAACAGCTTCAACTCTTCTGGGAAGGCCGTCCACAAGGTTTAGGAGGGTGTCTATGGGAATGTTTGACCATTCTTCCAGAAGCACATTTGTGAGGTCAGGCACTGATGTTGAATGAGAAGGCCTGGCTCGCAGTCTGCGCTCTAATTCATCCCAAAGGGGCTCTATCGGGTTGAGGTCAGGACTCTGTGCAGGTCAGTCAAGTTCCTCCACCCCAAACTGGCTCATCTGTGTCTTTATGGACCTTGCTTTGTGCACTGGTCCAAAATCATTTGGTGGAGAGGGGGGGCGGGGGTTATGATGTGGGGTTGTTTTTCAGGGGTTGGCCTTGGCCCCTTAGGTCCAGTGAAGACCAAGACATTTTGGACAATTTCATGCTCCCAACTAAAAACTAAAAAATATATAATAAAATAACATGTTGTAATAAAATAATAAATAAATAAATAAATAATAATAATTAAAAAAATAAAATAATAATAATATTAATGATAATATTAATAATAATAATAATAATAATAATAATAATAATAATAATAATAATAATAATAATAATAATAAAATAACAAAAACAAATAAAGATTGGTCAATTTGTAAAAAAAAATATATATATATATATCTTTTTTTTAATTGTAAAAAAAATGCAAAAGAGAGATCCTGCGATATCTCTGAACCACGTATAAAAACCACAGAGACCTTTATAGGGGCAGAAATTTCCAGGGCCAAGCCTTCAGACCCCGGAGCTGTCCTTGAAATTTGTGTCACTTGGCAATGACATGTTTTCTCCCTCCTGTGTCCCCCAAGCCCGGCTCTCAATTGTGCAGAACCTTGGTGAAAACGTACCCATGTGAGCCGTCCCGACCTATCAGTGCGGCCCGGCTGAAGGCACCCTAATTGTCTTGACATGGTAGTGAAATGTAATGCATACCCTGGATGCAGCTGAGGCCCGGGGAAGATAAACAAGGATGATGGGAAACACCAGGCTCAACGCTGAGACGGGATTAGAGTCTTGTTTCATGGGGAGGGCCACCGGCTCCCGAGGAGAAGAAGTGACATTTAGGATTATATTCCATAATCACTTTTGGTTTTGGGGGCCTTCGGAGACGCCTAACAGACATCCTGTGCCCCCCCCCCCCACACACACACACACAAACTCAAGGATGTTAACCCATCCTGTGCTCTAGGCCACATTCGTCAATGTGTCAGAGGGGATGCGCAGTAAGAAAGCCAATGAGATTATCTCCCTCCTTCTAGTGGCATCGCTATGGGGGTGTGGACCACTCCCGGGTGATACCCGCCAGAGGGGCCGGTTCAGGGTGCGCACCATGAATAAGCGCCGCTGGCCCAAAACAAGTTAGACAGGAGAGAACCCGATGGAGGAGGGTACAGACTAGACCGTAGGGAGCCCGATAAGGGGAATGGGGGGGTGACAGACTAGACCGGAGAGACCCCGATGGGGGAATGGGGGGTGAAAGGCTAGACTAGAGAGAGCCCGATGGAGGGAGGGGTGTGTTTGACAGGCTAGACTGGAGAGAGACCAACGGGGGAAGGGGTAAAAGGCTAGACAGGAGAGAACCCAATGGGTGTGTGTGTGACAGGCTAGAGAGGAGAGAGCCCAACGGGGTAAGGGGTGACAGGCTAGCCTGGAGAGAGCCCAATGGGGGAAGGGGTGACAGGCTAGACAGAAGAGAGCCCAACAGAGGAAGGGGTGACAGGCTAGACAGGAGAGAGCCCAACAGGGGAAGGGGTGACAGGCTAGACTGGAGAGAGCCCAACGGGGGAAAGGGGTGACAGGCTAGACAGGAGAGAGCCCAACAGCAGAAGGGGTGACAGGCTAGACTGGAGAGAGCCCAACGGGGGAAGGGCTGACAGGTTAGACTGGAGAGAGCCCAACGGGGGAAGGGCTCACAGGCTAGACAGGAGAGAGCCCAATGGGGTAAGGGGTGAACGGCTAGCCTGGAGAGAGCCCAACGGGGGAAGGGGTGACAGGCTAGACAGGAGAGAACCCAACAGGGGAAGGGGTGAATGACTAGACTGGAGAGAGCCCAACGGGGAAGGGGTGACCGGCTAGCCCGGAGAGAGCACAACGGCAGAAGGGGTGACAGGCTAGACTGGAGGCTAGACACCCTCCCTTCCCAAAAATCAGCTTGTGGTGTAACGAATCACAGCACAGTGATTGGTCACAAGAGGCGGGATTTATGATTTCTCCAATCACAAGCAGGGGGCGGGAATTGTGCTCCTCCAGGCCAGGGCAAGTACTGTCAGTGAGTAAAGCGGTGATGTGGCGGCCTTTTTTGGGGGCATCAGGTTGACCCAGGGGGGTAGCTGTGTCAGTTTCATTCCGGGACACTGTATTTTCCTGGAATGAAGGTGCCCGGGACCAGGGCCGTCTTAATAGCATCATGGGCCCCTGGGCAAGGTAATGCTCTGGGGCACCTACACTGATGACAGTGCAGGTAAACAGACATCAAGTAGGTAGGAGGCCTACTGCCTCCCCTGTGTATTTATCACTCTCAGTGCCATCATGGGGGCCCCCAATTTTGGGGCAGTGTGGGCTCAAGGACCAGCTGCTTTGGGGAAAGTGCAGGGCCCCCCGTGCAGTTGGGGCCCCTGGGCAGTGCCCACTCATTAAGACAGCCCTGCCCGTTACCTGCAAAATGCGGGCAATCTGGGACACATGGTCACCCTATCCACCATGCCCCTGGTATCTTATTAGAATTGGTCTAGGGAGCCCCCTATCCCAGAGCCCAGCCCTACCCTGAGCCAAGAGCAGTCGTCCTTCTTTAGTAATTTTATTTTTTTGTAAATTTTCCAATAATTTGTACCAAGACTTCAGGTTCTGGTTAGAAATCCAGGAGACTCCACCTTCCACGAAACATTTACGCCTGTATTGGTATTACCTTCGCAGGGAGCAGCGCCCAACCACCCGCTAATGAGAGCCAGGCCACCTGATGAAGCTGCTCGGTGATTTCGCTCCTATTTATTTTTTCAGTGAGCCTTCTGTAAAAACAAATGTTCTCACTTCAACCACAAACTCTTGCTTAAGGGGTTTACTTAAACCCAAACAGGCCGTTGTCGTTGTTTTAGTACACGCCACCTGAACGTCCCAGAAAAGTTGCACCGCCTTCCCCCCCCCCAACCACCACCACGACCAGCGAAGGGGTTAACTCCGTGCCTCAGTGTCGTTCTAGAAAGCGACATCGGCTAACGTTTGGCTCGGCATGCAGAGTAATTACTCAAGGCAGGCTCATCTGTCCTGTGATTGAGGAGGGGACCCATTTTCCTCACCCCCCCCCCCGCGCCACTCGCCGGGACCACCAGACTCCCCAGCTCCAAGAGACTAAACACAAGAGGGAGGGAGGGCGGCTTTTAAAATCGCTCTTAGCCATAGTAAAATTAACCACACGGCTATATTATAGCAAATTTCCATTTTAAAACAACCCAGAAGCAGCAGAATTACTACAAGTAAAAAAAATAAATAATTGGACGGGTTATAGGCCTTTCCCAGAATCCCTTGCTGCAGCCGTTTAGTCACCATGATGCATCGAAGAAAGTTTGTTTGTACACGGCGTGAGGAAACATCTTCGTGACTCAAGTGTTCCTGCGTGAAATAATTTCTTTTCTGCTTAAAGTTGTGTCCCAGCCTAAAGGTTTACATGTGAGGGTTGGAGCCCCTGTCAGGTTTCTATTCACCTCTATGGGGGATTTCCGCTCAGTTCCTGTTGGGACAGGAAGTGAAGGGAAATCACCCCGTCCAGGAACAAATACACATCTTTAGTAGAGTGGGGCAGGGTTAGAAGTGCCCAGGGGCGGACTGACCAATGGGACTTCTGGGCACTGCCCTAGGGCCCCATGCCACTAGGGGGCCCCATGCCACTAGGGGGCCCCATCAGGGTTGCCAGGCTCAATAAAACCAGGGACAGTATGTAAAAATCTGTGTTTTTTTTTTACATCTGTCCCTGATATGTCCAAAACCGACATGCTTTTGATGTGAAAATCCCGAGATTTTAGCTGCCCTGCCTATGCAATGCCTCCTGGCTTGGTGGCCATCTGTAAGCCCGGGGGCCCCATAATCATCTATTGCCCGGGGGCCCCATGAGTTGTCAGTCCACCCCTGGAAGTGCCTGTGCCTGCCTGTTCTGAATGGCTCCCTGCATTTTCTGTATGGGGGGGTCACAGGGGCAGGAAGTAATGGAAATCCTCCCTTCGATGGGGCCAAGCAGGGTCGTCTTTAAGGAAGCGCAAAAGGGGAAGCTGCCCTGGGCCCTGTCATTGTTGTGGGGCCCAAAGCAGCTGCCTCATACTTGCCAACTAAACCAGTTTAAATTCCCTTGAAAATGTAGTCCTGTGCTGTGTCCTGATATCTCAGTGTGAAGTGCTGCTACTAATGCTGCCCAGCTCTGCCCTATTGTTGTGTACAGATGACTCACCTGCAGACCCCGTGTTTACATGTAAATAACCGTCATTCATATGTAAATAGCTGAGGCATTCATATGTAAATAGCTGAGGCCGGAGGCATTCTTTATGAAAATAAAGGAGGCATTCATATGTATATCATGCCCCTCTGAAGCGAAGAGATGATGTGCTGTAATTTCTAGCAACCAATCGCAATCACTGCCTGATCTGATACAGTAAACTGATTTTAAGTCTAGCTGATATTTATTGTATGTCTCAGAGCAGGTGGAGAGCAAAATTGCATGGGGGGGCCCCCAAGAAAATGTTTTCCCAGGGTCCAATCAACATTAAAGACGGCCCTGGGGCCAAGGAGTGGCTGGCAAAGTTTGGGCGTGGTGTGTTGGGCTTTGCATAATTGGTGAGATTTTATTTTTACCCTAGACTCCAGACCTATCCATTAAGCCCCTCACACAATCTGGCCACACCCACTGTTCTGTGCGGTACACATAGAATGCCATGATTGGCCCCACCCACCATGCTAGCCCCCATTCTCAGGAACAACTGTTTTCAAAGGTTGCCAGGTATGAGCGGAATGTCTGATTTGTATGCTGGTATGTGGGTGGGGGAGGATCTTAGTTAGGTCTAAGGGAGGAAGGACTGAGGTCCGCATGGGCATTACCAACATAGCAATGGTTACTATTGAGCAGGAAGGAGGCGAGGCAGTGACCAGGAGGCTGCAGAACTATATGTTCTGAAACAGTGGTGGCCCATCCATTAGGGGTGCCAGGGCTGTGCCCCTTCTCTCCCGGCCACCCCCTATAGCATGAATCTGTATATGGCTGCAGTGGCCACCCCTATTCATGCATCCTGCCCCTTTCAGGGCACCGGGCACATAAATCACAGCGGCTGTTTTTTTTTTACGCTCTAATAGGCTTCAAAATAGGGTGGGCTTGGTTCGCAGAGGATGCGTCCGGTGCCCACCTAGGTGACCTTCCTTGCTGCCACTCGGGAAGCTGGTCTGGTACCCGTCACCCGATTGGCTGAAATTACAGGTGATCCTATTGAATGCCTAGGAGGAGGGGAGGCGACGAACAGTGGAAAGGAGGAGGATAAGAGCCGCTACTCCTCGGATGTCTGCTCCCTGCCGCTACTCCTCGGGTGCCCGATCCCCGCCGCCGCTCCTCGGATGCCCGATCCCTGCCGCTACTCCTCAGATTCCCGATCCCCGCCGCTACTCCTCGGATGCCCGTCGATGCCTGTCGCCTAGATGGGGTAAGTGCCGGTGGACTGACCAACAGATAGGGGGGTTTGAGTTGCCGTGGGGGGGTTTGAGTTGCCACGTGTTAAATTTGGTGTTATCGCTCTCACTCTCTCATACTGGTCACTGGAAGTACAACATGGCCCCTAATGGCAAAGAACTCTCTGAGGATCTGAAATAAAGAATTGTGTCTCTACATAAAGATGGCCGAGGCTATAAGAAGATTGCCAAGACCCTGAAACTGATCTGCAGCACGGTGGTCAAGACCATCCAGCGGTATAACAGGACGGGTTCCCCTCAGAACAGGCCTCGCCATGGTCCACCAAAGAAGTTGAGGTCACGTGCTCAGCGTCAAATGCTCCCGTTATTTACATATGAATGACGGTTATTTACATGTAAAAGCAGGGTCTGCAGGTGAGTCATCTGCACACAGCAATAGGGCAGAGCTGGGCAGCATTAATAGCAGCACTTCACACTGATATATCGGGACACAGCACAGGACTTCAAGGGACAAGTGAATTTAAACTGGGATAGTTGGCAAGTATGAGGCAGCTGCTTTGGGCCCCACAACAATGACAGGGCCCCGGGCAGCTTCCCCCTTTTGCCCTGCCTTAAAGACGGCCCTGGATGGAACTGGCCCTTTAAGCACCCTCCTAGGCTCTCCTTCTATCATCACTGTCCACAATCGCCCAACTATGATAATTATACCAAATAGCAAATAAATAAGGTCCATCGTTTTCCTGTTATAATTGATACATTTGGATAGAACAATGGAACAGTAGGGCTCCTGATCTCAGCCACATCTGTAGATTATCAATTAGCAGTCTTGTGGCTCGGCACGTGCAATCGGCCGCTCCTGGTGGTGTATGAAGGATACACCCATCCACAAGTCCGTCTAATTCCAAATTACCGGAGATTTGCATGAAGTAAATATCTTTATGGATGTTGATGGAGGTTTCGCATGGGGTGACGTCTTTTTAATTAGTTGTTCCTATAAAGGTTAATTAGGAAAAAATTTAAATCCTGGACCTGCGCGCACGAGCGGCCGCTACCATGTGTTGTATCGCCTTTATTAAACATCTTGTCTCAATTAACGGCGAGCGCCAACTTCCCCAGAGCGTGAGCGGGTTCTTTTTACATAAGTCAGGGATGCAGAAAAGTCAATTCTGGGGAATTTCATTCCACGGACCCGCGGGAGTCGCCGCTGTTACGCACCGCGTGCCGGTTTTCCTCATCATTTGCGATGCCGTGTGGAGCGGAGACAAAAAAGGTCGTGCTGAAGGAGATTGCAAGATAATCCGCAATAACTTCATCCGTGACATAAACATGAATAATGAGGATCGCAATGAAGGAGATTTTTTAGATTTCGGTAACTTTTAGGGCTTCAAAATTCCTTCAAAATGGGGCATTGGAAACGCTCTTTTAAAGCACTCTGAATGGCAATCAAAGCGCCAGTCACTACATAAAACGGTTTCCTTACAGTCCTGGTCACACGTTGTGTTTGCTTTGGTTAAAAAATGACCCCCCGTGTTGCTTTCTTGGAGCTTCAAAGTGTCTCCAAAGCCTCCATAGAAGTCTATGACAATGCTCCTTTACAGCACCTGCAGCTTTTGAGGGGCTTTTTTCCAGCTTTGCTTTGTTTGAAGGTATTGCAGGTATGAGATATCCCAGGATGCACTGGGAAACCAACAAGTGAACTGGAAAGACGTCATCAGCAGTCACTTCTGGTTCATATGAATATATTCTGGAAGCGTCTGGTGCAGACGTCACATCTGGTGTGCAGCGTGGAGCAGCAGGAAGGTGAGGATACAGGAGAGGATAAAGTAAGAAAAAGAAGAAGAAAGAAAGTAACTTATTTTTGGATATGAAAAGGTGGCTCCACCCATAGTTTCCCGCTTCGGGTGGATGGGGGGCATTTCTTCTTCTGATGACCTTTATACTTACAAATCGTATCGTCCAGGGCTGATCCTAGGCGGGTGCATGGGGTGCAGTGCACCAAGGCGCCACAGAGGTGGGGGCACTGAAGCTTCAGAGTGCTCCCCTGCCTCCTCCTCTCCTTGTCCATGTCTCTCTGCTGGTCACCGCCGCTGCCACTGTGTTTCCATAGAAACATTTGTAAAGGGGAGAGTTGGTAAGATGACCACGCCCATGTGGGGGGCGCCAGAAATATTTCTGCACCCAGGTGTCTGTGACCCTAGGATCGGCCCTGGTATCGTCTACAGGTGGTCATCAGATCAAGAACAGAAGAGAGCATGGTACCGGCTTTAGGAACCGGCTGAGGACTTTCTGATAAAGTGATCCAGGTGGCTTGGGCTTGTTTACACTTAGACTTCAATACATGGTAAAGCCCCTACCGCTTCAACATGCTTTAATTGATGTGTTTTTGATGCGCCAGTGATGCTTTTTTGAAGCTTTAATAAAGCTTGGCCCTGGACGATACGATTTGTAAGTATAAAGGTCATCAGAAGAAGAATTGCCCCCCATCCACCCGAAGCTGGAAACTATGGGCGGAGCCACTTTTTCATATCCAAAAATAAGTTACTTTCTTTCTTCTTCTTTTTTTCTTCTTTTTCTTACTTTATCCTCTCCCGTATCCTCGCCTTCCTCTCCACCAAACGCCAAGCCGAGAGGAGGAGAAAGGTACGAAAGACGCTCTCTGAGCACTAATTTAGGACTTTGACACCTCGGCATTAAATTGTTGAAGTTAAACATCTGACACGGGGGTGCAAGTCCTGGGCGCTGGGGCTTAAAACATGATTTAGCAGTTTGCCTCCAACGTTTGTTCTGAATTCTTACAAAGCCGCTCGAACCCGAGCTGAGAACTTTCCCAAGCTTCGCTCGTTGGGGAGCGCAGAGGTCCGGCGCGGAAAACATCAAGGACTCGGCCCATCTGCCTCGGGATGCTAAAAAAAACGTAACAATGACCATCGAGGAATTCTTCCGTCCCTCCGCCGCGGCTTCTGGACTTTTTTTTTTTAACTATACGAAAATGTGGTCTTCGGACTTCTTCTAGAGTGGGGGTCTCCAAACTTTTTAGTATGAGGAGGACTACATCGAATAATTTTACAAATATTTGCTGTCTGAAATGTTTAAATTTTTTTCTGAATAACAATGTTAACCGATGAATAAGAATTTACCCTGACCGGAGCACTTTTTGCGATTTGGCACTGCGTTGCTTTAACTGAAAATTGCGCAGTCGTGCGACGTCGCTCCCAAACAAAATTGGCGTCCTTTTCTCTCCACAAATAGAGCTTTCTTTTGCTGGTATTTGATCACCTCTGCGGTTTTTAGTTTTTGCGCTATAGACAAAAATAGAGCGACAATTTTGAAAAACATTATTAGCTGGATTCAGGTACAGTTACGACGGCGTATCAGTAGATACGCCGGCGTAACTCCGAATCCGCGCCGTCCTACATTTAAGCGTATGCTCAAACTGAGATACGCTTAAATGTTGCTAAGATACGACCGGCGTACGTCTCCTACGCCGTCGTATCTTAGCTGTCTATTTACGCTGGCCGCTAGGGGCGTGTACGCTGATTTACACCTAGAATATATAAATCAGCTAGATACGCCTATTCACGGCCGTCGCAGTAAAGATACGCTGTTTACGTAAGGCGTTTTCAGGCGTAAAGATAAACCACCAAAAAGATGGCGCAGCCAATGTTAAGTATGGACGTCGGAACCGCGTAAAATTTTTCACGTTTTACCTCGTTTGCGTAACTCGTCCGTGAATGGGTCTGGGCGTAAGTTACGTTCACGTCGAAAGCATTGACTTTTTGCGACGTGATTTGGAGCATGCGCACTGGGATACGTTCACGGACGGCGCATGCGCCGTTCGTTTGAAGCGTCATTTATGTGAGGTCACGAATAATTTCCATAAAACACGACCACCTCTTCCACATTTGAATTAGGCGGGCTTACGCCGGCCAATTTAGGCTACGCCGCCGCAACTTACGGAGCAAGTGCTTTGTGAATACTGCACTTTCCTCTTTAATTTGCGGCGGCGTAACGTAAATAGCATACGTTACGCCCGCACAAAGTTAAGGCAGCCGTACGTGAATCTACCTATATATATATATTTTTTACTTTTTGCTGTAATAAATATTCCCAAAAAATATATAAAAAAAATAATTTTTTCCTCAGTTTAGGCCGATACGTATTCTTCTACATATTTTTGGTAAAAAAAAACGCAAAAAGCGTTTATTGATTGGTTTGCGCAAAAGTTATAGCGTCTACAAAATAGGGGATAGATTTATGGCATTTTTATTATAATTTTTTTGTTTTTTACTAGTAATGGAATCGACCTGCGATTTTTATCGTGACTGCGACATTATGGCGGACACATCGGACACTTTTGACACTATTTTGAGACCATTATCATTTATACAGCGATCAGTGCTATAAAAATGCACTGAGTACTGTGTAAATGACACTGGCAGGAAAGGGATTAACCACTAGGGGGCGATGAAGGGTTTAAGTGTGTCCTAACTGTGTGGGGGATGGGCTACCAGTGACACGACATTGATCACTGCTCCTGATGACAGGAATAGTAGATCTCTGTCCTGTCACTAGGCAGAACAGGGTGATGCCTTGTTTACATAAGCATCTCCCCGGTCTGCGGCTCCGTGACTCGATCGCATGACACCGGCAGACATCAAGTTTTATCAATAACAATTTTAATGAATGAATATGTTTTACTCGGCGTAATCAGTATGACAAGATTCAGAACAACAGAGAAAAAACTTCAGTAAAAAAAAGCAAAGAAATTCATATAAGAACTACATAAGAAAAACGTTTTTTTCATTGAGGATAGTGTAAGGGCGGGTTAGAACTTCTGTGTCCCATTGGGGAGATTTCCCTTCACTTCCTGTCCCATAGCCAAACAAGAAGTTGGAAGAAATCCCAGCAAATTCGAGAAATTCCTTCGGGACCTCCCAGGTCGCCAGAACTAGTGTCCCCATTGGAAGATTTTTCCCTCTATTACTTTTCGGGAGACAACCCAAAATTTGGATCTTGCTTTACTTTCAATGATAATGGTAAGCAGGGGGGGGGGGGGATTCCTTAAAGCGGAGCCCCAGTGATAGCTCCACTTTGAAGGTCTCACTTGGCAGGAAAGGCTGTCCAGGTTACACTGTAGAGCAGCTAATCCCAACCAAGGTTCCATGGAATCCTAGGGTCCCTCCAAAGTTTGGCCTCCCATCATTCCAGGACCAACAGCACTTGGTAAAGCCAGGAGCATGGCACTAAATATGTTTGGGTATGTAAGGGTTGCATTCTGCCTACTGTCTCCTAAGGTAAGGGTAATTTTTCCAATTGACCCCTGTTGAACCTATTTTAGTAAGGGTTCCCCAGAGAACGGAAACCTATTTTCATTGTTCCTCTGGGGTAAAAAAAAGGTTGAGAAAGGCCTCTGTAGAGTGAAGGTGACCAACTGTCCACATGGAAAGGGTTAACAAGAGCCTTCCACATTTTGTCTGAAACAATTCTCCATCTGTTTTCCCTGTTGAATTGGTTTAGCAAGGGTTCCCTGGGACCTGGAACATATTTTAGGGGTTCCCTCAAGTAAAAAGGTTGAGAACGGCCTTCATCATTCCATGGCCAACAACACTCGGTAAAGCCAGGAGCACAACACTAATTATGTTTTTAGATGTATGTAAGAGTGACATTCTTCCTACTGTCTCCCAACGTAAGAGTCATTCTTTCATTGACCCCTGTTGAATCTGTTTTAGTAAGGGTTCCCTGAGACCTGAAACCTACTATAGAGGTTCCTAGGGGTTAAAAAGGTTGAGAAAGGCCACTGTAGAGTGAAGGTGACCAATTGTCCACAAAGAGTTAATGAGAGCCTTCCACATTTCATCTGAAACAATTCTCCATCGGTTTTCCCTGTTGAATTTATTTTAGTAAGGGTTCCCTGAGACCTGAAATGTATTTTGGGGGCGACTCTGAAGCAAAAAGGTTGAGAACGGCCTTCATCATTCCATGGCCAACAACACTCCGTAAAGCCAGAAGCATAACACTAATTATGTTTTTAGCTGTATGTCAGAGTGATATTCTTCCTACTGTCTCCCAATGTAAGAGTCATTCTTCCCATTGAGACCTGAGACCTGAAGCTTATTTTTGGGGCTCCTCTGGCGTAAAAAGGTTGAGAACGGCCTTTATCGTTCCATGGCCAACAACACTCGGTAAAGCCAGGAGTGAAGGTGACCAACTGTCCACATGGAAAGGGTTAACCAGAGCCATCCACATGCCCTCTGAAACAATTTTCTGTCTGTTTTCTCTGTTGAATTGGTTTTAGTAAGGGTTCCCTGAGACCTGAAACGTATTTTAGGGGTTCGCACGAGAAAAAAAGTTGAGAAAGCCACTGTAGAGTGAAGGTGACGAGTTGACCACATGGAAAGGGTCAACGAGAGCCTTCCACATTTCGTCTGAAACAATTCTCCATCTGTTTTCCCTGTTGAATTGGTTTTAGTAAGGGTACCCTGAGACCTGAAATGTATTTTGGGGGCTACTCTGAAGCAAAAAGGTTGAGAACGGCCTTCATCGTTCCATGACTAACAACACTCGGTAAAGCCAGGAGTGAAGGTGACCAACTGTCCACATGGAAAGGGTTAACCAGAGCCATCCACATGCCCTCTGAAACAATTTTCTGTCTGTTTTTCTCTGTTGAATTGGTTTTAGTAAGGGTTCCCTAAAACCTGAAACTTATTTTAGGGGTTCGTACGAGAATTTTTTTTGAGAAAGCCACTGTAGAGTGAAGGTGACAAGTTGACCACATGGAAAGGGTCAACGAGAGCCTTCCACATTTCGTCTGAAACAATTCTCCATCAGTTTTCCCTGTTGAATTGGTTTTAGTAAGGGTTCCCTGAGACCTGAAACGTATTTTGGGGGTGACTCTGAAGCAAAAAGGTTGAGAACGGCCTTCATCATTCCATGGCCAACAACACTCGGTAAAGCCAGAAGCACGACACTAATTATATTTTTAGCTGTATGTAAGAGTGATATTCTTTCTACTGTCTCCCAACGTAAGAGTCATTCTTCCTATTGACCCCTGTTGAATCTATTTTAGTAAGGGTTCCCCCGAGAACTGAAACTTATTTTAGGGGTTCTTCTGAGGTTAAAAGGTTGAGAAAGGCCACTGTAGAGCCAAGGTGACCAACTATCTCATGGAAAGGGTTAACAAGAGCCATCCACATGCCTTCTGAAAGCCTTCTGTCTGTTTTATCTATTGAATTGGTTTTAGTAAGGGTTCCCTGAGACCTGAAACGTATTTTGGGGGCTCCTCTGGAGTAAAAAGGTTGAGAAGGCCTTCATCGTTCCTTGGCCAACAACACTCGGTAAAGCCAGGAGCATAACACTAATTATGTTTTTAGTTGTATGTAAGAGTGACATTCTTCCTACTATCTCCCAACGTATGTTAGGGTATGTAAGGGTTGCATTCCGCCTACTGTCTCCTAAGGTAAGGGTAATTTTTCCAATTGACCCCTGTTGAACCTATTTTAGTAAGGGTTCCCCAGAGAACGGAAACCTATTTTCAGTGTTCCTCAGGGGTAAAAAAAGGTTGAGAAAGGCCACTGTAGAGTGAAGGTGACCAACTGTCCACATGGAAAGGGTTAACAAGAGCCTTCCACATTTTGTCTGAAACAATTCTCCATCTGTTTTCCCTGTTGAATTGGTTTAGCAAGGGTTCCCTGGGACCTAAAACATATTTTAGGGGTTCCCTCAAGTAAAAAGGTTGAGAACGGTCTTCATCATTCCATGCCCAACAACACTCGGTAAAGCCAGGAGCACAACACTAACATTCTTCCTACTGTCTCCCAACGTAAGAGTCATTCTTCCTATTCTTCCTATTGACCCCTGTTGAATCTGTTTTAGGAAGGGTTCCCCCGAGACCTGAAATCTATTATAGAGGTTCCTCTGGGGGTAAAAATGTTGAGAAAGGCCACTGTAGAGCCAAGGTGACCAACTGTCTCATGGAAAGGGTTAACCAAAGCCTCCCATGTTTTGTCTGAAACAATTCGCCGTCCTAATCCCAAACTTTGTTCATACTCATCTCCATGTCTCCCGGCCTCCAGCTCTAATTGGCCGCTGTTTATATTTGGAAGGGGATACCAGGCAATGAGCATAATTCTCTCCAGTGCTTTGTCAAGTTGCTTCCAAACGACCTGGGACATAACAGGGAAATCAGCGGCTGATTAGACCCAAGTCCGCAGCAATCACACCTTTCAAGAGTAATTATCCCGGCCCGGGGCTGCCATGACATGAAGCATCCAGCCCCTTCGCCCCACGCAGGCGTGACTCCATGCTTTCTGTCACAGGGCGAGGACAGTGATTCGAAGGGACAAACTAACTCGTGAAGGCTTTCTTGTTTAAGCTTCAGACGATGGAGACTTAGGAGGTCTGATTGCTTGGAGAACAAGGTTTATGTGTGAGTGCTGATAGAGATGAGGTCTGCCAGGCCATGCAAAGCTAAAGAAGGATGCTACAAGTCTTAAAGAGAACCTGTCACCAGGCCACGTATTTCAACAACGATCTCCTCGTAATGTGTATTTATTGTGTCTTATTCATGGTATTTACCTGTAAATCCTCCAATAGCCATCGGTGGTCAGTGTAGTGCCCCTTTACATTGGTGGCCAGTGTAGTGCCCCTTACATTAGTGGTCAGTTTAGTGCCCTCTTACATTGGTGGGTAGTATAGTGCCCCTTTACATTGGTGGTCCGTGTAGTGCCCCTTTACATTGATGGTCAGTGTAGTGCCCCTTTACATTGGTGGTCCGTGTAGTGCCCCTTTACATTGGTGGTCCGTGTAGTGCCCCTTTACAATGGTGGTCAATGTAGTGCCCCCTTACATTGGTAGCCAGCAGGGCCGATCCTAGGCAGGGTGCACGGGGTGCTCCGCACCCAGGTGCTGCAGAGGTGGGGGCACCGAAGCTCCAAAGTGCTCCCCCTCCCTCCTCCTCCTTGTCTGTGTCCAGAGGCGGAGCGGATTTAACGGGTGCTGCGGTTCCCCATCTCGCTTGCTCTCTCCGCTGGCAACTGACAAGAGCGCATACCTCCCGCTGTCCCCGGAATCCGGGCTGGGTACCACAGCGGAGCCTAGTACTGGAACACATTTCGGTACTAGGCTCCACTAATTAATTCTGTCCGGTGCGCATGGAGCAGTCTCCTGTCTGCCCCGCCCCCTCTGCGTGTGTCGGCTCTTCTCCCATTGGCAGTGTGATGAGAGGCTTCTGGGTTGGCCGGAGCTGCTGCCAACCATCCCGTGCACTCCCAGAAATGCTCTCCGAGTGCCAGCTTCCAAGTAACCAAAGATGCCACGTATGCCCCCACCCCCCTGTAATGTGCTTCTGCTCCCAGCGCGCCCAAGCTACAGGGATCTATTGGACATGTACTGATCTATGGGGACACCTGCTGTGGGGGGGCTCTGATGGGGGACACCTGCTGGGAAGGGGGGGTTCGGATGGGGGACACCTGCTGTGGGAGGCTCTGGTAGGGAACACCTGCTGGGGGGACTCTGATGGGGGACACTAATAAAGACTTCTTAGGGGAGCATCTCTGTGTTTGAGTCATAGCCATAGAAACATTTATAAAGGGGAGGAGATAGTAAGATGACCACGCCCATGTAGGGGCACCAGAAATATTTTTGCACCCAGGGGTCTGTGACCCTAGGATCGGCCCTGGTGGCCAGTGTAGTGCTCCCTTACTTTGGTGGTCAGTGTAGTGCCCCTTACATTAATGATCAGCACGGTGCCCCCATACACTGGTGGTCAATGTAGTGCCCTCTTACATTAATGATCAGCACGGTGCCCCCATACACTGGTGGTCAGTGTAGTGCCCTCTTACATTAATGATCAGCACGGCGCCCCCATACACTGGTGGTCAGTGTAGTGCCCTCTTACATTAATGAGCAGCACGGTGCCCCCATACACTGGTGGTCAGTGTAGTGTCCTCTTACATTAATGATCAGCACGGCGCCCCCATACACTGGTGGTCAGTGTAGTGCCCTCTTACATTAATGATCAGCACGGCGCCGCCATACACTGGTGGTCAGTGTAGTGCCCTCTTACATTAATGATCAGCACGGTGCCCCCATACACTGGTGGTCAGTGTAGTGCCCTCTTACATTAATGATCAGCACGGTGCCCCCATACACTGCTGGTCAGTGTAGTGCCCTCTTACATTAATGATCAGCACGGTGCCCCCATACACTGGTGGTCAGTGTAGTGCCCTCTTACATTAATGATCAGCATGGCGCCCCCATACACTGGTGGTCAGTGTAGCGCCCTCTTACATTAATGATCAGCACGGTGCCCCCATACACTGGTGGTCAGTGTAGTGCCCTCTTACATTAATGATCAGCACGGTGCCCCCATACACTGGTGGTCAGTGTAGTGCCCTCTTACATTAGTTGCCACCCGGGCTGGAGGGGGGAAAAATTGATACAATCTGCAAGTGTGTAAGAAGAAAGAAAGCAGGAGGAAGAGATAAGAGGAAGTCGATGTTGTGCCTGAAGGACCACTTTAAATGCCGAATTTCCACCTATCAGTGGAGTGTCCCTTTATCAAGGTGAACTTTATTGCGGAGTGAAGCTTTTTCTTTTTTTTTTTGGTTGTTTGTTTTCCAGCTGGAGAGAAGACAAAAAACCCCAGACAGGAACAGAGAGTGAAACGCCATTCCATCCTCCTAGCGCTTTCATGTCTTCCCACCTGCCGCATCGGCATCCAACATTCCTTCTCTTCCACAGGGTGTTGTCCCTCATTGCCCAACATTCATCTCCCCGCCAGGATCTATGGATCGGGAACAATGGCGCATTGTCTCCACCTTAATTGTCTTCTACTTCTCTCTGTAAAAAAAAAAAAATAATAATAATAATCACTGCAGGGAATGTCAGACTTTTTCACCAAAGATGGTCTGCGCAGAGCGCGAAGGTTCGCCGCGCGTGACGCGCTCCGGTGTGACGGAGGGGACGCGGACGATCATCTGCATCAATTTATAAAAATAAAAAAAAACAACTGCAGATATGATCGGGATCTTCCGAAATATCGACCTTGGGATAAAATGCCACAGACTCAGGCGCAGGGTCCTTATTGCCCGGCGCTCCAGTTTTTATACTTTGAATGACAATTGCGCGGTCATGCTACACTGTATACATATGATATTTTTATCATTTTGTTAACACAAATAGAGCTTTTTTTGATGGTATTTAACCACTTGACCACTGGGCACTTAAACCCCCTTAACCACTTAAGACCCGCACCAAAATGCAGGTAAAGGACCTGGCCCCTTTTTGCGATTCGGCGCTGCGTCGCTTTAACTGACAATTGCGCGGTCGTGCGACGTGGCTCCCAAACAAAATTGGCGTCCTTTTTTTCCCACAGATGGAGCTTTCTTTTGGTGGTATTTGATCACCCCTGCAGTTTTTAGTTTTGCGCTATAAACAAAAATAGAGCGACAATTTTGAAAAAAAATCATATTTTTTACTTTTTACCATAATAAATATCCCCCAAAAATATATATAAAAAAAAAAAAGCCTCAGTTTAGGCCGATACGTATTCTTCTACATATTTTTCGTAAAAAAAATCGCAATAAGCGTTTATTGATTGGTTTGCGCAAAAGTTATAGCGTTTACAAAATAGGGGGTAGTTTTATGGCATTGTTATTAATATTTTTTTTTACTAGTAATGGCGGCGATCAGCGTTTTTTTTTTTGGTACTGCGACATTATGGCGGACACTTCAGACACTTTTGGAACCATTGGCATTTTTATAGCGATCGGTGCTATAAAAATGCATTGCATTACTATAAAAATGCCACGGGCAGGGAAGGGGTTAACACTAGGGGGCGGGGAAGGGGTTAAGTATGTTCCCTGGGTGTGTTCTAACTGTAGGGGGGATGGGACTCACTAGGGGAAATGACTGATCGCTGTTTATACATTGTACATTGACGGTCAGGCATTTCTCCCCTGACAGGACCGGGAGCTGTGTGTTTACACACACAGCTTCCGGTCCTCGCTCTGTAAACGAGCAATCGCGGGTGCCCGGCGGCGAGTCCGGTGGCACACGCGCCCCTAGTGGCCGCTTAGAGAGCCGACGTATAGCTACGGGCTCTCGCGCAGGGGAGCCGACCTGCCGCCATATAACTGCGGCAGCTGGTCGGCAAGCAGTTAAAAAAAAAAAACGGGTATGGCGGTGAAAAGGGACACTGACTGGTGACAGTACGAAAAAAAATATATAAATATTTAAAACCTGGAAGCTGATTGGTTTCTAGGCAGAGCTGCACCAGATTTTTGCACTCTCCAGTTTAAGGCTCCATTCACACCTAGGCGTATATACGCCTGAAGCGCGTGACGCAGCAGCCCCTAATATGCTGGAAGGGTGATTTTACAATGCCCTCTATGGAGATGGTTCACATCTCCACGCCGAACGCCAAAACGCTGTACGCCTGAAGCTCAAAACAAGTCCCGGACCCTTTTATTCAGGCGGCTTCGGCGTTCGGCATAGGAGATGTGGACCTGGGGGTAGGCTGCATTCACAATCGCGGCATTTTGTCGCCGCAAATCGCGGTACAAAACGCCGCAATTTGTCGCCCTCCCCATTGATTCCAATGACAACATTTTCCTGAAACCCTCTGATTTTCGGTGAGATTTTTTTGGGGGGGGGTGAAAGCTCCCCATTTTTGCTCATCCCTATCAGCGACCACAGTAACCGCGGGACCTGATGCTGGCTTGTGCACAGGAGAGCTGGCGGACGTGCATCGCACGCTCTCAATCTCGCGTCCCACCTGTGCCGTCGCACTCCCCTCTCGAGGCGTCTCCTCCGCCCACGTTGAGAAGCTTTGCACAACAAAAACCCCTGTGCAATTACTGCCGACTCCCCAAGGCTGTTATTGCAAACCTTTGTGGTGTCTGTGAGGTCACACCAAAATATGTTCCCTGGAAGAATAACAAAGCAAGTGCTCATCAATGGAGCTTGCCTTGCCAGTAATAGCGCCGGGGCTTGGACGGCGAGGCTCGATAAATAAGGCAAGCGCCACGGGCGCTTTCTGAAGTCACATCGCAGATTCTGCATTGCTAACGCGTGGGAAATCTGCAGGGCAGGGTGACGTCACCGCTGTGCGGCCTTGTTTGTCTTGGACGGTGACAAACAGCCTAATGGGCTGAGACATGACTCAGATACGTGTTTATCGGGCCGGCTGGATGGGAAGGGATGGCCTGGTTTGACGTCCTATGTAGGACATCTCGGATTTTGGCCTAGATGAGGGATTAGCCTGACAAACAGGGGAAGTGACACAATTTGCCCAAAATATAGGTCCTTTACACTCAGATATGTAGTGGACACATTTTTTTTTTTATTTACGAGATTTCCTGTCCTGGTGGCACCATTGTAACTGTGGCAGGAAGCAAAAGAGAGAAGAAGTGACACACTTTACCCAAACCTGAGGGTTCCTCCAGAGCAGTGGTCTCCAAACTGCGGTCCAGGGACCAAGTACCACCCTTGGCTTGCTTTTATCCAGACCTTGGGCCACTATTTTCATCCACTGATGCCAACAATAGGGCCTAATTTGCCCCACTGACACCATTGAAGGGGCAGAAATCTTCCCAATGAGGCCAACGATGGAGCACAATTCCTCTCAAGGACACCAACAATGGGGCCCCAATGATACCAATGGTGGGGATGTGACAACCAGCATAATGGGCGGAGACATGACTCAGATACGTGTTCATCGGGCCGGCTGGATGGGAAGGGATGGCCTGGTTTGACGTCCTATGTAGGACATCTCGGATTTCGGCCTAGATGAGGGATTTGCCTGACAAACAGGGGAAGTGACACAATTTGCCCAAAATATAGGTCCTTTACACTCAGGCCTCGTACACACGACCGACTTTCTTGGCAAAAACCAGCAAGAAGCTTGCTGGGTTGTTTTTTTTGCCGAGGAAACCGGTCGTGTGTACACTTTTCGACAAGGAAACCATTGAGGATCTCGTCGGGCCAAAAAGAAAGCATGTCTTCTTTTTCCTCCACGGGAATGGGAAAATTTGGCTCGCCGAGATCCTGGAGGAACTCGATGAGCAAAACGATGTGTTTCGCCCGTCGAGTTCCTCGGACATGTGTACGAGGCTTCAGACATGTAGTGGACACATTTTTTTTATATAAGAGATTTCTGCTAATTTCCTGTCCTGGTGGCACCATTGTAACTGTGGCAGGAAGCAACAGAAGGAGGAAGTGACACACTTTGCCCAAACCTGAGGGTTCCTCCAGAGCAGTGGTCTCCAAGCTGCGGCCCAGGGGCCAAATACCACAATTGGCTGGCTTTTATCCAGACCTTGGGCCACTATTTTCATCCACTGATGCCAACAATAGGGCCTAATCTGCCCCACTGACACCATTGAAAAGGGCAGAAATCCTCCCAATGAGGCCAACGATGGAGCACAATTCCTCTAAAGGACACCAACAATGGGACACCAACAATGGGGCCCCAACGATACCAATGGTGGGAATGTGACAACCAGCATAATGGGCTGAGACATGATTCAGATACGTGTTCATCAGGCCGGCTGGATGGGAAGGGATGGTCTGGTTTGACGTCCTATGTAGGACATCTCGGATTTCGGCCTAGATGAGGAATTCGCCTGACAAACAGGGGAAGTGACACAATTCGCCCCAAAATAAATGTCCTTTACACTCAGATATGTAGTGGAAATGTTTTTTTTATATAATTGTTTTATCCTAATTTCCTGTCCTGGTGGCACCATTGTAACCGTGGCAGGAAGCAACAGAGGGAGGAAGTGACACACTTTGCCCAAAGTGAATATCCTTTAACCCAAAGGTTCTTCCAGAGCAGTGGTCTCCAAGCTGCGGCCCAGGGGCCATATGCCACCCTTTGCTTGCTTTTATCTGGGCCTCCTTAGGCCATTATATTGATCGACTGATACCAACAATAGGGCCTAATTTGCCCCACTGACACCATTGAAGGGGCAGAATTCCTCCCAAGGACACCAACAATGGGGCCCCAATGATACCAATAGTGGGGATGTGAAAACCAGCATAATGGGCTGAGACATGACTCGGATAAGTGTTCATCAGGCTGGCTGGATGGGAAGGGATGGCCTGGTTTGACGCCCTATGTAGGCAGGGGAGACATGGGGTTCTAATAGACCCGTGATGTCTCCATAAAGAGGATCTGTCACCTGCTCAATGCTATCATATAAGGCAGGGATATGCAATTAGCGGACCTCCAGCTGTTGCAGAACTACAAGTCCCATGAGGCATAGCAAGACAGCCACAGCCACAAGCATGACATCAAGAGGCAGAGGCATGATGGGACTTGTACTTTTGCAACAGCTGGAGGTCCGCTAATTGCATATCACTGATATAAGGGGCTTGTTAGCGCCCTTGAGATAGCAATAAAGTTACATGAAAAAAAAAGTGTAAAAAAAAAATTATTTTAGCAAAATAAATAAAAATAATTAAAACATTTTTAAAAAGTGTAATAAAAGATAACATTTTAGTAAAATAAATATAATTAATAAAACAATAATTTAAAGTACATTGTCTCCCCCCACACATACAGGCAACAGGTCCTGCGCGTGTATGTGAGGCTGTGATGGGCAGAGTGAGAACAACCATTCTAGGGCCATAACTCATAATTAACTTCTAAAACATCTCCTATGAAAAAAAAATGTGGTACCGTAGTTTGTCAACATTTTACAGACATGCGCAATTTTAAATCTCAACATGTTCGGTATCTATTTACTCGGCTCCATATCAGCTTTTATATTTTTACTGCATATGTGCACCAAAATTTGGGGTTTGATACATGACTGCGCAAATATTGTGCAAGGTAAAACATTCCAACAACCACCATTTTATTCTCCAGAGCCTCTGCTTTCAGAAAATATATAACGTTTGAAGTAATTTTCTAACAAAGAATGCAGATTTTATTGTACCCTGAACGCATGATGAATCATATATTGATCATTCAGTGGTAGCCATCCGTCTCCCCATTGTCTGCTTCAGGCTCAGAGCTAATGAGATACACAGATAACATCTCCTGGAACTACACGTCAATCAACCAGATCCTCATCAGATAGCTGAGGGAGATAACGGGATTGATTTACTAAAGGACGGCACTCATGTCAAAGGCAATGTTCACTCGGCTTAGTAAATAAGGAGAGCTAAATAAGTCAAGCTGGCCAGAGAGAGAAAGTGGGCCGGTCTCTGCTGAACCAGACACATTTTGATCCATCTATGGCCATTCCCTATCAAGATCAATTATATCTTCTTCTCATGAATAGGCTTGCTTGGAAATTCAAAGGACATGCTGTGCCAAATGAAGGACGTGCTATCCGACATTAATATTGATGTTAGGGATCAACAGGAGAAACCACATTGCCCATTGGGGGTCCTGCTATCCACTATTAATATTGATGTAGGGATTACCGGAGAAACCATGTTGCCCAGTTGGTGGTCATATTACCCATAAGGGCACTACAGGTCTCAGTAATAAAGTAGGGGTTGATAGGAGGAACTATTATGTCCAAGGAGGTACTACAGAACCATTAGGGTCAACAGGGGAAACCACATTGCCCATTGGGGGCCCTGCTATCCACTATTAATATTGATGTAAGGATCATCAGGAGAAACCATGTTGCCCAGTTGGCGGTCATATTACCCATAAGGGCACTACAGGTCTTAGTAATAAAGTAGGGGTTGATGGGAGGAACTATTATGTCCAAGGAGGCACTACAGAACCATTAGGGTCAACAGGAGAAACTACACTGCCCATTGGGGGCCCTGCTATCCACTATTAATATTGATGTAAGGATCATCAGGAGAAACCATGTTGTCCAGTTGGCGTTCATATTACCCATAAGGGCACTACAGGTCTCAGTAATAAAGTAAGGGTTGATGGGAGGAACTATTATGTCCAAGGAGGCACTACAGAATCATTAGGGTCAACAGGAGAAACCACATTGTCCATTGGGGGCCCTGCTATCCACTATTAATATTGATGTAGGGATCAACAGGAGAAACCATGTTGTCCAGTTGGCGGTCATATTACCCATAAGGGCACTACAGGTCTCAGTAATAAATTAGGGGTTGATGGGAGGAACTATTATGTCCAAGGAGGTACTACAGAACCATTAGGGTCAACAGGAGAAACTACGCTGCCCATTGGGGGCCCTGCTATCCACTATTAATATTGATGTAGGGATCATCAGGAGAAACCATGTTGCCCAGTTGGTGGTCATATTACCCATATGGGCACTACAGGTCTCAGTAATAAATTAGGGGTTGATGGGAGGAACTATTGTGTCCAAGGAGGTACTACAGAACCATTAGGGTCGACAGGAGAAACTACACTGCCCATTGGGGGCCCTGCTATCCACAATTAATATTGATGTAGGGATCAACAGGAGAAACCATGTTGTCCAGTTGGCGTTCATATTACCCATAAGGGCACTACAGGTCTCAGTAATAAAGTAAGGGTTGATGGGAGGAACTATTATGTCCAAGGAGGCACTACAGAACCATTAGGGTCAACAGGAAAAACCACATTGTCCATTGGGGGCCCTGCTATCTACTATTAATATTGATGTAGGGATCATCAGGGGAAACCATGCTATCCTCCAGTCACTACAAGACACAGTTAAAAAAAAGGGTTCTTTGGGAGGATCTATGGTGCCCAGTGAGGGACATGGTATTCTCTGGTCACTACAGAACCCAGTGATAACATTAGGGTCAACAGGATAAACCACATTGCCCATTGGGGGCCCTGCTATCTTTATATTGATATAGGGATCAACGGGAGAAACAATGTTGCCCACTTGGGGGTCATATGATCCTCTGGTTACTACAGGAGACATTAAAAAAAGTAGGGGTCGATGGTAGAAACCATTATGTCCAGTAGGGGACATGCTATCCCCCAGATACTACAGGGGTAATAAAATAGGGGTCGATGGGAGGATCTATGGTGCCCAGTTAGGGGGTCATATTATCCTCCAGTCACTACAAGACACAGTTATAAAGTAGGGCTCTATGGTGCCCAGTGAGGGACATGGTATTCTCTGGTCACAACAGAACCCAGTAATAACATTACAGGAGACATTAATAAAGTAGGGATCGATGGTAGAAACCATGACGTCCAGTATGGGACATGTTATCCTCCAATCACTACAGGACCCAGTAATAAAGTAGGGGTCGATGGGAGGATCTATGGTGCCCAGTTGGGGGTCATATTATCCTCCAGTCACTACAAGACACAGTTATAAAGTAGGGCTCGATGGGAAGATCTACGGTGCCCAATGAGGGACATGGTATCCTCTGGTCACTACAGAACCCAGTGATAACATTAGGGTCAACAGGATAAACCACATTGCCCATTGGGGGCCCTGCTATCCTCTAGTAATATTGATGTAGGGATCAACAGGAGAAACCATGTTGCTCCAGTCATTACAAGACACAGAAGTAAAGTAGGGGTCAGTGGTAGAAACCATGATGCCCAATGGGGGGGGGGGGGGGGGGGCGGGTTTATGATAATCTACAGTAATATTGATGTAGGGATCAACATGGGAAACCTTGTTGTCCAGTTAGAGATCATATTATGCTCCATTTACTAAAGGACCCAGTAACAATTTAGGGATCAATGGAAGAAACCACTTTGCCCATCGGACGCCACGCTATCCAATCAGAAGCATCAGACAGAAGTGGCATTTGGAGCACCAAGGGTTCAATCAGAGAGGTAAGTACAAGCCTCCTTCTGCTGTTCCTGGTGACAGATTCACTTCAAATTTTTTTAACCATTTATTGAGTATTTTTGACATAAAATTTGTGCATTATTGCATTTCAGCATTTTTTCTCCAAAAATGTAGGAGTTTCCTTTTTTAAGTGGAAAAAAAGCAAGAGGTGCTTCGAAAATTTAGAAACTCCCATAAACCTTTGCAGATGGAATTTTTGAGATTTTTACAGCCATTGATTGACTTTTTCCTTCCCAGCCCCCAAAATATTTCCTATTTACCTGTAAAACAAAAAAATAATTAATTCCAGTTTACTGGGCAGAGGAGGAGTGGGAGGGGCCAGCAAAGTGCCAATTAGACAAGCCAGACAGGATCCCTGATTGACTGCTGGGGGAAGACTACACAGTCATTGGGAGTTAATTAGGGGAAATGTATTGACAGATAACGTCAAACGGCCTCTTTGAACCCGGCTTCCAGGTCATGGGGGTGTAAAGAATCAGGTTGTCGGAGGTCAGAGATCAGAGGGGAGATGTCACCTGGACAGGTCAGTGAGGAAGATGGATGGGACTCGGCTTTTGGGGAAAGTTCCAAGCACAGTAGAGAGAAAAAATATTAGGTTGGGTCCAGATTATCCCCAGATACCATCACATTGTTACCAATTCAATGGAGCGGCTAAGATAATTATAAAAGCATGCTACAATGTATACTCTACATTGCTCATGCCAGCCAATCAGAAGTGACCGTTCATCAAAATGAATACATTGTATTTTCTATATATATTATGTTCAGGACTATAGCTAACCATTCATTAGATGAATTGTGTTCAAAATATTTTGTTCCGGAAGGGTTAGTTTTTATTTTCTATTGGTTAGTGGACCACGTCAACGTTCATGCCGGGCTCACGCTGCTCCGAAATGGAAGTCGCACGACTTCCGATCTGACTTTGTCCTGCGACTTTATGTCTGACTTCCATGCGACTTCAATGAACGGTATCCAACTTTGAGATGATTGAGGCTTGTCCTTTGATCAATCAAAAATACCTTCTGGTATGAAGGAAACCTCATGCCAAATTTATAAAAAAAAAAAAACAATGTGCCCCCCCCCCCCAGTTGCATACTAGGCCCTTTAAAGCTGGTGTAGATCTTAAAGGGAACCCCAATGCCAAATTAAAAAAAAAAAACCCGCGTGGGGTCCCCCCAGTTGCATACTAGGTCCTTTAAGTCTGGTATAGATCTTGAAGGGAACCCCAACGCCAAATCTAAAAAGAAAAATGGTGTGCTCCCCCCCCCAGTTGCATACTAGGCCCTTTGATTCTGGTATAGATCTTGAAGGGAACCCCAATGCCAAAACTGAGAAAAAAACAGAGTGGGGTCCCCCCCAGTTGCATACTAGGCCCTTTAAAGCTGGTGTAGATCTTGAAGGGAACCCAATGCCAAATTTATAAAAAAAAAACGGCGTGGGGTCCTCCCAGTTGCATACTAGGCCCTTTGAGTCTGGTATAGATCTTGAAGGGAACCCCAATGTCAAATCTAAAAAGAAAAATGGCATGCCCCCCCCCCTCCAGTTGCATACTAGGCCCTTTGAGTCTGGTATAGATCTTGAAGGGAACCCCAATGCCAAAACTGAGAAAAAAACGGCATGGGGTCCCCCACAGTTGCATACTAGGCCCTTTGAGTCTGGTATAGATCTTGAAGGGAACCCCAACGCCAAAAGTGAAAAAACACGGGGTGGGGTCCCCCCACAGGACCTTACCAGACCCTTCGATCTGGGATGGATTTTGAGGAGAAACCCCACGCCAAAAAGAAATAAAAAAAACAATGGAACAATGGTGTGGCGGGTCCCCCCAAAATCTATACCAGACCCTTAACCAAGCATGCAGCCCAGCAGGTCAGGAAAGGGGGAGGTGAGTGAGTGCCCCCCTCCTCCTGGACCATACCAGGCCATATGTGCTCAACATGGGGGCAGGGGGCTTATCGGCTGTCTTCTTCCTCCGGTCTTCTCACTTCGCTGATGTCTTCTCCCTCCTCTGATGTCTACTTCCTCCGGTCTTCTCGTTCTGCTGATGTCTTCTCCCTTCTCTGATGTCTTCTCCCTCCTCTGATGTCTTCTTCCTCCGGTCTTCTCCCTTCACTGATGTCTTCTCCCGCCTCTGATGTCTTCTTCCTCCGGTCTTCTCGCTTCGCTGGTGTCTTCTGCCTCCTCTGATGTCTATTTCCTCCGGTCTTCTCTCTCTGGTGATGTCTTCTCCCACCTCTGATGTCTTCTTCCTCTGTCTTCTCTCTCCGGTGATGTCTTCTTCCTCCTCTGATGCCTTCTTCCTCTAGTCTTCTTGCTTCGCTGAAGTCTTCTGCCTCCTCTGATGTCTACTTCCTCCGGTCTTCTCTCTCCGGTGATGTCTTTTCCCTCCTCTGATGTCTTCTCCCCCGGTCTTTTCTCTGCGGTGATGTCTTCTCCCTCCTCTGATGTCTACTTCCTCCGGTCTTCTCGCTCCAGTGATGTCTTCTCCCTCTTCTGATGTCTACTTGCTCCGGTCTTCACGCTCCAGTGATGTCTTCTCCCTCGTCTGATGTCTTCTGCCTCCTCGGATGTCTACTTCCTCCGGTCTTCTCTCTCCAGTGATGTCTTCTCCCTCCTCTGATATCTACTTCCTCCGGTCTTCTCTCTCCGGTGATGTCTTCTCCCTCGTCTGATGTCTTCTGCCTCCTCTGATGTCTACTTCCTCCGGTCTTCTCTCTCCAGTGATGTCTTCTCCCTCCTCTGATATCTACTTCCTCCGGTCTTCTCTCTCCGGTGATGTCTTCTCCCTCGTCTGATGTCTTCTGCCTCCTCTGGTGTCTACTTCCTCTGGTCTTCTCGCTTCACTGATGTCTTCTCCCTCCTCTGATGTCTTCTGCCTCCTCTGATGTCTACTTCCTCCGTTTTTCTCTCTCCAGTGATGTCTTCTCCCTCCTCTGATGTCTACTTCTTCCAGTCTTCTCTCTCCGGTGATGTCTTCTCCCTCCTCTGATATCTTCTCCCTCCTCTGATGTCTTCTCCCTCCTCTGATGTCTTCTCCCTCCTCTGATGTCTTCTGCCTCCTCTGATGTCTACTTCCTCCGTTCTTCTCTCTCCAGTGATGTCTTCTCCCTCCTCTGATGTCTACTTCCTCCGTTCTTCTCTCTCCAGTGATGTCTTCTCCCTCCTCTGATGTCTACTTCTTCAAGTCTTCTCTCTCCGGTGATGTCTTCTCCCTCCAGTGATGTCTTCTGCCGCTGCTAATGTTTTCTGCCACCACTGACCCGCTAAAAATAAAAAATAAAAGCGGTCCTCCTCTGACACTGTCTAGTTGGCCTTCAGCTTCAGTTTACAAGCCTGATAGAGGGAAACGGTTTACAGGACAGGAAAATTAAGGCTGTTGATGGACAGATACAGTATCTCACATTTTTGTAAATATTTAATGTACTGTGATATACTGAAGCAGAGCATGATCCCCTCCCTTCAGAGACTGGACCGCAGGGCAGTATTCCAACATGATAACGACCTCAAACACACCTCCAAGGCCACCACTGCCTTGCTAAAGAAGCTGAGGGTGAAGGTGATGGACTGGCCAAGCATATCTCCAGACCTAAACCCTATTGATCATCTGTGGGGCATCCTTAAACGGAAGGTGGAGGAGTGCAAGATCTATAACATCCACCAGCACTGTGATGTCATCATGGAGGAGGGGAGAGGACTCCAGTGGAAACCTGTGAGGCTCTGGTGACCTCCATGCCCAAGAGGGTGAAGGCAGTGCTGGAAAAAAATGGTGGTCACACAAAATATTGACACTTTGGGCCCAATTTGGACATTTTCACTTACAGTGGTTTAGACATTAATGGCTGTGTGTTGAGTTATTTTGAGGGGACAGCAAATTTACACTGTTATACAAGCTGTACACTCACTACACAACATTGTAGCAAAGTGTCATTTCTTCAGTGTTGTCACATAAAAAATAGAAGAAAATATTTACAAAAAATGTGAGGGGTGTGCTTACTTTTGTGAGATACTGTACACGAAATGGGGAAATAAAGAACCTTTTTTAGTTTTCTTCCAGGAACGCCAACACAGCTTGAAGAAGACCAGGGGAAGGCAGATGATGCCTTTGTTCCTCTCCCGGCCTGTACTGTATGGTAACAATACCTTTATTCACACACTGCCAAGGCACCACAAAGCTCGAAACCCTTCTAGCACAGATAAGAGTAGGCAGGCAATGACTTCCAACAATATTTTCCTTCATGTTCGGTGGATATGAGCAGAGAGAGTGCAGTGCACAGCGCAGGTCACACCGTGTGACACACAGCCGGAGTCACCCCGGCTCTCATCCACCATTACCATTACTGCGAGGATTGCCGAAAGTAAGTGTGTGCAAGGTAGGTCACCGCTCCCTGCTATGCTGCTGCTTCACATAGGAAAGGATGAGGGATAAAACAGCGGCTGATTTACTAAGGAGAGGCAAAGCTTGCTTCAAATTTCATGTGCAGAGGAATAAAAAATAAATAAATCAATAAATAAAAAAATAACTTTTCCTAAACATAACTGGATATTTGAATCAAAATTCACATAATATAAGTCCTGTGAGCTACAAAGCTTAAACTATCAGTGTTTCTCATACCAGCCAATCAGGAATTGAGGCTGCTTTACTCATTGAGATTATTAATTATTCATGAATTATAATTATTAATAGTTTTTTTTTTTATAATTTAATGTATTATTTAATCAATAACTTCTATTATTATTGTTATTATTATTATTATTATTATTATTATTATTATTATTATTATTATTGTTGTTGTTAATATTATTATTATTATTATTATTATTATTATTATTATTACTATTGGATATTTGAACCAAAGTTCACTTTATATCGGCCCTGGGAGTTACAAAGCTTGAACTATGTTTCTCATACCAGCCAATCGGGTATTGAGGCTGCTTCACTCATTGAGAGTATTAATTATTCATGAATTAATGAATTAATTATTAATAGTTTTTTTTAATATAATTTAATGTATTATTTGTATTATTTAATCAATAACTTCTATAATTATTATTATTATTATTATTATTATTATTATTATTATTATTATTATTATTATGATTATTTTTATTATTATTATTGTTGTTGTTAATATTATTATTATTACTATTATTATTACTATTGGATATTTGAATCAAAGTTCACTTTATATCGGCCCTGGGAGTTACAAAGCTTGAACTATGTTTCTCATACCAGCCAATCAGGTATTGAGGCTACTCATTGAGAGTATTAATTATTAATGAATTAATTTATGAATGAATACATTTTTAATTATTGTTTATAATTTAATGTAGCATTTGTATTATTTAATCAATTATTTTCATTATTATTATTATTATTATTATTATTATTATTATTATTATTATTATTATTATTATTATTATTATCATCATTATTATTATTAATATTATTATTATTATTATTATTATTATTATTATTATTATTATTATTATTATTGTTGTTGTTGTTGTTGTTTTTTATTACATATTTTATTCATACATATTTTTTCTAGCATTTATTACTTAAATAACTATTTGTATGTATCATTTAATTCATTATTATTTTTATTATATATTTTTTAATTCATATTTATTTTATTTATTACTTAAAGCTGTAATAACCCCAAAAGCAAACATTTATTATATTGCAGCTTACCAATCATTAGATGTGATGGCTTCTTTAGTTTTTTTAGTTTTTTTTTACAGCTCCATGCTTTCCTGCTGCTTTATATAGGAAATGATAATGGATAAAGTAGGGGCTGATTTACTAAGGATATATAATTTTTTTTTTTTTTTTTTAAGCTTTTCCTACACTCGACTGGATATTTTGAGTCTTACTGATATTTAAGTTTACAGCCCTGTGAGCTAAAAAAAAGCTTGAACTGTCAATGTTTCTCATACCAGCCAATCAAATATTGAGGCTGCTTTACTAATTGAAATGATTAATTATTAATGTATAAATTATTAATCGTTGTTTATAATTTATTTTATTATTTGTATTATTCAATCAGGTATTTATATTATCAATATTATCTAATATCAATATTATATAATATTATCAATATTATCAATATTATTATAATAATAATAATTGTTATTATATATTATTAAATTATCATATATTATATATTATTATATTTTCATATATTATATATTATTATTATTATTATTATTATTATTATTATTATTATTAGTAGTAGTAGTAGTAGTAGTAGTAGTAGTAAGTAGTAGTAGTAGTAGTATCTTGATTATATTATTATTTAATTATTATTTTATTTATTATTTCATTCATGCATTCTTTTATCATTTATTACCTAATTAATTATTTTTATTTATCATTTAATTCATTATTATTTGTATTACATATTACTTAATTCCTATTTATTTTATTTATTATTTAATTCATGCATTTTTTTATCATTTATTACCTAATTACTTATTTTTATTTATCATTTAATTCATTATCATTTGTATTACGTATTACTTAATTCCTATTTATTTTATTTATTATTTAATTCACGCATTCTTTTATCATTTATTATTTAATTCATTATTTTTATTTATAATTAAATTCATTCTTATTTTTATTATTGTATTACTTAATTCATATTCATTTTATTTATTATTTAAAGCTGTATTAACCCCCAAAAGCAAACATTTATTAGCTGGCAGCTTACCAATCATTAGATGTGACGGCTTCTTTCTTCTATTATCATCTGTTGATCTGGCCAGTAAGTCTGTTTTTTTACTAAACAAGCTCTCCTCCATAGGTATCCATTTACAGGGTTAAGACAAACCATTTACCACTCACAGGGGTACTTACAATAATCAGATTTATTTTATTCATGTAAAACCTTTAGGGCCCCGTCACACCACATGCAGTCCAGTGTTTTTATTTATTTATTTATTTTCTGCATCAAAAGTAAATTGTATGGTTTCCAATGCCATAGTTCCCACCAGTGCAGTCAGTTCCAGGGAATAATAGTAGAAAACGGGGCATTTTTTTCAGCACTGGACTGTACTGGTATGTGGAAAAAGTCACCGGAATGATTAATAAAAACATCAAAATCGCATCGGAAGGCATAAAAAATACACCAGAAAGCACTGAAATGCATCGAAAATGCACCAGAATGCACTGGAATGCATCAAAAATGCACCGGAATGCGCTGGAATGCATCAAAAATGCACCGGAATGCACTGGAATGCACTGGAAAATGCACCGATTGCGCTGGAATGCATCAAAAAAATTTACCGAAATGCGCTGGAAGGCCTCAAAAATGCACCTGTCGCCTGCACAGTAAAAACAAAACAGGAAAGGCCAGTTCACACCACATGCAGTCCAGTGCAGTTTTTTTTTCTGCATCACAAACGCATGTAAAGTAGGTTCTATGGTTTCCAATGCCATAGTTCACACCAGTGCGGCCAGTTCCAGGAAAAAAAAAAAAGTAGAACAGGCTGCATTTTTTTCTGCACTGGACTGTACTGGAATGCGGAAAAAGGCACCGGAATGCACTGGAATGCATTAAAAAAAACTTTAAAAACACAACGGAATGCATCAAAATGCACAAGAATGCACTGAAACGCATCAAAAATGCTCCAGAATGCCCTGAAATGCATCAAAAAGGCACCAGAATGCACTAAAACGCATCAAAAAGGCTCCGGAATGCACTGCAACGCATCGAAAAGGCACCAGAATGCACTGGAACGCAACGAAAAGGCACCGGAATGCACCGGAAAGGAAAAAAAGGCACCAGAAACTCATCAAAAAGGCACCAGAATGCACCGGAAAGGAAAAAAAGGCACCAGAAACGCAACAAAAAGGCACCAGAAAGCACTGGAACGCATCAAAAAGGCTCCAGAATGCACCGGAAAGGGAAAAAAGGAACCAGAAACGCATCAAAAAGGCACCAAAATGCACCGGAACGCATCAAAAAGGCACCAGAAACGCATCAAAAAGGCACCAGAATGCACTGAAATGCATCGAAAAGGCACTGGAATGCACTAAAACGCATCAAAAAGGCTCCGGAATGCACTGAAACGCATTAAAAAGGCACCAGAATGCACTGGAACGCATCGAAAAGGCACCGGAATGCACTGGAACGCAACAAAAAGGCACCAGAAAGCACTGGAACGCATCAAAAAGGCACCAGAAACGCATCAAAAAGGCACCAGAATGCACCAGAACGCATCAAAAAGGCACCAGAAACGCATCAAAAAGGCACCAGAATGCACTGAAACGCATCAAAAAGGCACCGGAATGCACTGGAATGCATCAAAAACGCACCGGTCCCCAGTACAGTGAAAAAACCCAGGAAAGGCCAGTTCACACCACATGCAGTCCAGTGCAGTTTTTTTCTGCATTACAAACGCATGGAAAGCAGGTTCTATGGTTTCCAGTGCCATAGTTCACACCAGTGCGGCCAGTTCCAGGAAATAATAGTAGAACATTTTTCTGCACTGTACTGGGATGTGGAAAAAAACACCAAAAATGCACAGGAATGCATTAAAAAACATAAAAACCTCACTGGAATGCATAAAAAATGCACCGGAATGCGCTAAAACGCATCAATTTAATTAATTATTATTTCTATTATATATTACTTAATTCCTATTTATTTTATTTATTATTAAATTCATGCATTCTTTTATCATTTATTATTTATTAATAATTTTTATTTACGCATCAAAAAGGCGCCGGAATGGATAGGAGGTTCTATGGTTTCCAATGGCACAGTCCACTCCAGTGCTTCCAGTTCCAGGAAAAAAAAAGTAGAACCTGCTGAATTTTTCCTGCACTGGACTGTACTGGAATGCTGTAAAACGCTGGAACTGCAAGTGATAGGAATAGTGCCTCATCATTGGTGTGAGTGGGAGGAATAGTGTCCCATCATTGGTATCAGTGGGAGGAATAGTGTCCCATCATTGGTATCAGTGAGAGGAATAGTGTCCCATCATTGGTGTCAGTGGGAGGAATAGTGTCCCATCATTGGTGTCAGTGGGAGGAATAGTGTCCCATCATTGGTGTCAGTGGGAGGAATAGTGTCCCATCATTGGTATCAGTGGGGGGGAATAGTGTCCCATCATTGGTGTCAGTGGGAGGAATAGTGTCCCATCATTGGTATCAGTGGGAGGAATAGTGTCCCATCATTGGTATCAGTGGGAGGAATAGTGTCCCATCATTGGTGTCAGTGGGAGGAATAGTGTCCCATCATTGGTGTCAGTGGGAGGAATAGTGTCCCATCATTGGTATCAGTGGGAGGAATAGTGTCCCATCATTGGTATCAGTGGGAGGAATAGTGTCCCATCATTGGTATCAGTGGGAGGAATAGTGTCCCATCATTGGTGTCAGTGGGAGGAATAGTGTCCCATCATTGGTATCAGTGGGAGGAATAGTGTCCCATCATTGGTATCAGTGGGAGGAATAGTGTCCCATCATTGGTGTCAGTGGGAGGAATAGTGTCCCATCATTGGTATCAGTGGGAGGAATAGTGTCCCATCATTGGTGTCAGTGGGAGGAATAGTGTCCCATCATTGGTATCAGTGGGAGGAATAGTGTCCCATCATTGGTATCAGTGGGAGGAATAGTGTCCCATCATTGGTGTCAGTGGGAGGAATAGTGTCCCATCATTGGTGTCAGTGGGAGGAATAGTGTCCCATCATTGGTGTCAGTGGGAGGAATAGTGTCCCATCATTGGTATCAGTGGGAGGAATAGTGTCCCATCATTGGTGTCAGTGGGAGGAATAGTGTCCCATCATTGGTGTCAGTGGGAGGAATAGTGTCCCAAGGGCTGGATAAAAGCAAGCAAAGGGCTGCATTCAGGATATCCAATCAGAACACTACTATTGTCACACCAAGTGTATGTGGACCTTCTCCCCGTCAGCCAATCCCAGGCCGGCGTTTCATGGCCCATCGCTCCCACCTGCGTGTCGGTGGCTCAGACATCACAATTACCGGTGTTATTGCAGTAATTAGCTACTTGCAAAGGAGGGGGAGGGGAGGGGTCTGACCATTCTGTTGCTGGAGGCAACAATTAAATTGTTCCCAATTCATTTCTGACTCCCAGACAAAGATAACGATTGTTATTTGTGCGCCGAGAACTCCGACCAATCCGCGCGTTCCAGGAAGTTTTCTCAGAAGAATACATTGTAACAATTACAATCCCGAGCCGCGTTTCCATTTATTACAGTCCCCAGATTTCTGGCTCATCAGGGATGAACCACTTCACCACCTGGAAGGTTTTACCCCCCCCCCCCCTTTCATAACTAGGCCATCTTTTTTTCGCTATCTGGCACTGCGCTACTTTAACTGGTGATTGCGCGGTCAGACAACGCCGTACCCAAATGTCATTTATTTATTTTTTTCCCTGTAATTTATATATTTTTTGTTTGTTTTTTTAAAACACAAATAGATCTTTCTTTTGGTGGTATTTTATCACTTCTGCGACTTTTTTTTTATTATTATTATTATTATTATTATTATTATTATTATTATTATATACAGCCAGTGGAAAAAAGTATTTGACCCCCCTGCTGCCCACTGACAAAGAAAGGACCAGTCTATCATTTTATTGGTCGGTTTATTTTAATAGTAAAAGACACAATAACCAAAAATATCCAGAAAAACGTAAAAAAAGTTATAAATTGATTTGCATTTTAACCACTATAGCCCCGGAAACCATTTGGCTGCCCAAAGACCAGAGCACATTTTAGCGATTCGGCACTGCGCCGCTTTTAACTGACAATTGCGCGGTCGTGCGACATGACTCCTGAACAAAATTGACGTCCTTTTTTTCCCCCACGAATAGAGCTTTCTTTTGGTGGTATTTGATCACCTCTGCGGTTTTAATTTTTTGCGCTATAAACAAAAGAAGAGCGACAATTTTAACTTTTTGCTATAATAAATATCCCCCAAAAATATATAAAAAAAGTTTTTTTCCCCCTCAGTTTAGGTCGATACGTATATTTGGTTAAAAAAAATTGCAATAAGCGTTAATTGATTGGTTTGCGCAAAAGTTATAGCGTCTACAAAATAAGGGATAGTTTTATGGCATTTTTAATTATTATTATTTTTTTACTAGTTATGGCGGCGATCAGCGATTTTTATCATGACTGCGACGTTATGGCGGACACATCGGACACGTTTGATGCCATTTTTGGAATCGTTGTCATTTATACAGCGATCAGTGCTATAAAAGTACACTGATTACTGTAAAAATGACACTGGCAGTGAAGGGGTTAACCTGTAGGGGGCGCTGAAGGGGTTAAGTGTGTCCTAGGGAGTGATTCTAACTGTGGGGGGGGGGCTTGGCTGGTGATCAGTGGTGATCAGTGTTCTGTCACTAGGAAGAATGGGGGAAATGCTTGTTTACATCAACATCTCCCCGCTCTTCCTCTCCGCGAGACGATCGCTGGACTTCCGGTGGACATCAAGTCCGCGGGACCTACGGTCACACTCACAGAGATCGCGTCGGGAATGCGCGCCCACAATTTTAGTTATTTTATATTTATATATATATTGAGTTTTTTATATTATTACATTTTATTTATTTTATATTTATTTATTGTATTTTATATCATTTTACATTTTTTTTTATATTTATTTATTGTATTGTTTTATATTATTACATTTTATATTTATTTATTTATTTATTGTATTTTATATCATTTTACATTTTTTTAAAATATTTATTTATTGTATTGTTTTATATTATTACATTATTTATTTTATTATATATTGAATTTTTTATATTTTTACATTTTATTTATTTATTTTATATTTATTTATTTATTGTATTTTATATTTATTTATTTATTGTATTTTATATAATTTTTACATTTTTTTTTAATATTTATTTATTGTATTGTTTTATATTATTACATTTTATTTATTGATATTGAATTATTATAAAATAATATATATATATTAAAAATAATAAATAAAATAAGACAATATACTAAATTTTGGGCCAGATTCACAGAAATACTCCGGCGTACTTTCAAATTTGCCGCGTCGTATCTTTATTTGTAATTCACAAACAAAGATACAACGGCTTTTGGCTAAGATCCGACAGGCTTACGGCTTCGGGTTTTAGGATGCAATACTTCGGCGACCGCTGGGTGGAGTTTGCGTCGTTTTCCGCGTCGGGTAAATTAGCTGTTTACGGCGATCCACGAAGGTACGCGCGATCGTCGTATTCTCTTAAGTCATCGCTAGTCGGTTTTTCCCGTCGCAAACTTAAACCTGCTATTTCATGGCTTCGATTTAGACCAGCCATGTTAAAGTATGGCCGTCGTTCCCGCGTGGAATTTCATTTGTTTTCTTTTTTTTTTTGCATAAGACGTCCGGGAATCCGAAAGGACGTAACGCACGTCGCCGTTTAAAAAAAACGTCGGGGGGCCGTAATTTCGCGCAAAGCACGGCGGGAAATTTCCTAACAGGGCATGCGCAGAACGTTCGGCGCGGGAACGCGCCTAATTTAAATGGTACACGCCCCATTTGAATTAGGCGGGCTTGCGCCCGACGTCTTTACGCTACGCCGCCGCAAGTTTACACGCAAGTGCTTTGTGAATCAAGCACTTACGACAAAAACTTGCGGCGCATAACGTAAAGGGGATACGTTACGCCGCCGTAATTGTTCGTGAATCTGACCCTATATTTTTATTTTTTAGATAATTATTTTTGGGCGATTACGGTGTGCGCCCAGCCCAACGCACCCGCGTAATATTATGAAGTTTCATTGCGCAGCCCTCGAGTTCCCCTTATCCCGCTAACTTCTTCGGAATCTGGGATTTATCTTCTGCGTAATATTTCAGTTGATTTTGGAATTGCGAGCTCCTGGAAGATTACGTGGTATTATATCCTTCCTGCCGGTCTCGAGAACTGTAAATAAATACAATAAAGGAGGCACGAAGGTCAGACAGCCTCTATAATGGAGTCCCCCCCCTCCCCCCACCCCCCCGGGCAATCGCGGGTTAAGCCTCGGGCTACATCAACAGATATTCCTCCTGCGCCGGCGCTCGCCCCGTCTCTCTGTTAAATAATCTGGAATCGTGTTTATTATGCAGTGGCGCAGAAAGGTGAAGTTTTTAAATAAATAAGCCCTGGATAAATAAACCGCCCCCGCCCGCGGCAAAACTCAGCTGATCCGGGAGCTGCTCTCGATATTTTTCAAATAAATCAGAGTTTCAAATGAACCCGAGCCGAGCAGATAAGATTTCCAAGCGACTCGCGGTGGAAAAGGCGAAGGAATCGGCGAGGCCGGCTCAACAGAACCAAAACAAACATTTTTACAAGTTCCAGAAGCCGTCAGCCCACCTCTCTCCACGCCTGGGGGGGGGGGACTGCCGCAGACACCAGTGATGGCGGGGTGCAAAAAAAAATGTCGCGACTGATTTAAATTCTGCAAATTTTGGAAAATACGAAAATTATTTTACTTTATTTTAATTTTATTTTTTATCTGAAATGAAATTCAGTCACTTAAAATTAATATTTTTGTTATGGGCGGCCACCGACGTTCGCGCTTCTGATGGATCGTGTTTTTATAAAAAAAAGTTTGGCTGCTTTCGGAACAATTTCCGCACAACCAAAATTACATGGTTGGGGTAAAAAAAAAGTCCATCTAATTCAACCGATAATAATAAAAAAAGAAAAGCAAATAGAAAACCGCCATATATAAATTATCACACTGAAAAGTAGATTTAACACCATGTGATCGCTGTGACCAATCACAAGCTAGCAACACATGAAAGGAAGCCATCCGGTTGTTTACAATTGTCATGTGATCTACTGTGATTTGTCACAATGATCACATGGTACCAGCAGCTGGCCGGTATAGTGATCAGGTGACAGAGCGGCGCCTCCTAAGATGACGTCATAGTACATCCACTTAGAAGGACAAAATTGGCCATGTGTGTACTATGTGATCACTGTGACCAATCACAGCTAGAAACACAAGTATGTGATCACTGTGACCAATCACAGCTAGCAACACAAGTGTACGCATGAAAGGAAGTCATCCGGTTGTTTACAAAAGGTCCCCCCAGCCGTCAATCTGCCATAGCCCGGGCGGGGCCTTTTGTCCTTCTAAGTCAATGTCCTATGACGTCGTCTTAGAAGGCGCCGCTCTGTCACCTGGTCACTATACCGGCCATCTGCCGGTACCATGTGATCATTGTGACCAATCACAGCAGATCACATGACAATTGTAAACAATGGAAGGCTTCCTGTCGTGTGTACACTTTTGTTGCTAGCTGTGATTGGTCACAGTGATCACATAGTACAGACAGGGTCAATCACAGCTAATCACAATACACACTGAATAAATCAGTTTCATTCAGTAAAAATGGTTGCTTATACAAATGAAACTCATACTGTCACGCAAAAGTCCTGCGGCATATCTGTGTACGTGCGCAGGGGCGGGTCACGCACGCAGGACAAGTGTTGGGACTTACATACCAGCTCTGTCTTCACACATATCAGGGATACCGCACGCAATCACAGATGTGCTGTAGGGCTGATGCGTGGGGGTGCCCATTTGCCTTGGTTCTAATCTATGCGCGCGTTGGTGTGTGTATGTGGTCTAAACGTGTTCTTCCCCACCCATGAGAAACGAGGGGAAAGAAGTCCCCGCCCCTTTTGTGAAAATGCACTGCACTGAACCGCATGGTTGGCAAATGCGGTTGCCGATGCATGGGGGGCGCTATTAGCCTTAGTTTCCATGTACATGTGCGCGGGTGCATGCGCGCCCGGTTTAAGCGCGTTCTCGCGTATCACATTCACGACAGCTTTTTCATTCCAGTGGTCTTCCCCACCCATGGGAAACGCTGGAAAAGAAGTCCCCGACCCCTTTGTAAGATTGCGCCGCACTGGTTGTCGAATGCGGTTGCCGATGCATGGGGGTCGCCATTAAGAATTAACGTTCCTGTGCGCGATGGGAAAGCGTGCGTTTTCTTTTTAGCGACCTTCATAGCTGTGAACCAAGCCCCACACACGCGACACTGCCGAGGCTCTGACGGCGATTCACGGCGGCCATCTTGCCCCATAGAAGCCTCTTTTGTGCTGCCACATCTGAAAGCTATTAAGGGAACACAGGTAGCTCCACAAACATGTGCTGACCACATTACACTCTACAACGACATTTCCACAACTTTACCTCTCCAAATAAACAATTATGTTCCCTGTACATTAGCCGGGAATCTGCACAAACAGGTACGTGGAATGTGAGTTTTCTTTGAAACCCAAACTGCGGCGTCTCCCTCGCGCCTGGTGCCCGGCCGTGATCCGAGATGTTTTTTTGGAAAACACAGGCGGCCAGGTTTAGATTAGGCAGACAGATTCATTTATTTGTCTGACGGGAGATAGGAAGCGTCATGTACAGCCTCAGCCTGACACGTTAATATTGTTTTAATATTGTTTAAATCCAGCACTTTAACCCAGAAGTGGGGGGGGGGGGTGGGGGGGGATGGGGAAGATGGCAGGAGCGGGGTAAAGTAGCAGCAAAGTCAGTTAGCACGCTAGCCTTCTGGGCTTCTCGCATTTTTTGCAAAGTCACCGTCTGCATGGAGTTTGTATGTCCCCCCATGCTTGGGTGGGTTTCTGGTCCCCTCCATTTCCCCCCATTTCCTCCCCATTTCCCCTCCATTTCCCCCCCCATTTTTCCTCCATTTTCCCCCCATTTCCTCCCCATTTCCCCCACATTTCCACCCATTTCCCCTTTATTCCCCCACATTTCCCCTCCATTTCCCCCCATTTCCTCCCCATTTCCCCTGAATTTCCCCCCCCATTTTTCCTCCATTTTCCCCCCATTTCCTTCCCATTTCCCCCACATTTCCACCCATTTCCCCTTTATTCCCCCCCATTTCCCCCACATTTCCCTTCCATTTCCCCTCCATTTCCTCCCCATTTACCCTCCATCCCCCCCATTTCCCCTCCATTTCCCCCCCCCCATTTCCTCCCCATTTCCCCTCCATTTCCCCTCCATTTCCCTCCATATTTCCCTTCCATTTCCCTTCTGTTTCCCCCCATTTCCTCCCCATTTCCCTTCCATTTCCCTTCCATTTCCCCTCCCATTTTCTCCCCATTTCCCCTCCATTCCCCCCCCCCATTTTCTCCCCATTTCCCCTCCATTTCCTCCCCATTTCCCTTCCATTTCCCTCCATTTCCCACCCATTTCAACCCCAATTTCCCTCCCATTTCCCCTCCAGTTCCCCTCCATTTCCCCCCTTTCCTCCCCATTTCCTCCCCATTTCCCCTCCATTTCCCCCCCCCCCGATTTTCCTCCATTTTCCCCCCATTTCCTCCCCATTTCCCCCACATTTCCACCCATTTCCCCTTTATTCCCCCACATTTCCCCTCCATTTCCCCCCATTTCCTCCCCATTTCCCCTGAATTTCCCCTCCATTTTCCCCCCATTTCCTTCCCATTTCCCCCACATTTCCACCCATTTCCCCTTTATTCCCCCCCATTTCCCCCACATTTCCCTTCCATTTCCCCTCCATTTCCTCCCCATTTACCCTCCACCCCCCCCATTTCCCCTCCATTTCCCCCCCCCCATTTCCTCCCCATTTCCCCTCCATTTCCCTCCATATTTCCCTTCTGTTTCCCCCCATTTCCTCCCCATTTCCCTTCCATTTCCCCTCCCATTTTCTCCCCATTTCCCCTCCATTCCCCCCCCCCATTTTCTCCCCATTTCCCCTCCATTTCCCTTCCATTTCCCTCCATTTCCCACCCATTTCAACCCCAATTTCCCTCCCATTTCCCCTCCAGTTCCCCTCCATTTCCCCCCTTTCCTCCCCATTTCCTACCCATTTCCCCCATTTCCTCCCCATTTCCCTTCCATTGCCCCCCATTTTACTCCCATTTCCCCTCCAGTTCCCCTCCTTTCCTCCCCATTTCCCTTTCATTTCCCCCAATTTCCTCCCCATTTGCCTTCCATTTCCCCCCATTTCCTCCCCATTTCCCTTCCATTTCCCCTCCATTACCCTTCCATTTCCTCCGCCATTTCCGCCCAATTCACCCCCATTTCCCCTCCATTTCCCCTAATTTCCCCTCCATTTTCTCCCTATTTCCTCCCAATTTCCCTTCCATTCCCCCCATTTTCCCCCATTTCACCACCATTTCCCCTCCAGTTCCCCTCCATTTCCCCCCCTTTCCTCCCCATTTCCCCCCATTTCCCCTCCAGTTCCCCTCCATTTCCCCGCCCCTTTCCTCCCCATTTCCCTTCCATTTCCCTCCATTTCCCACCCATTTCAACCCCAATTTCCATCCCATTTCCCCTCCAGTTCCCCTCCATTTCCCCCCCTTTCCCCCCCATTTCCTCCCCATTTCCCTTCCATTGCCCCCCATTTCCCCCCCATTTCACTCCCATTTCCCCCCCATTTCCCCTCCAGTTTCAGTGGGAGGAATAGTGTCCCATCATTGGTGTAGGTGGGAGGGATAGTGCCCCATCATTGGTGTAGGTGGGAGGGATAGTGCCCCATCATTGGTGTCAGTGGGAGGAATAGTGTCCCATCATTAGTGTCAGTGGGAGGAATAGTGTCCCATCGTTGGGGTCAGTGGGAGGAATAGTGTCCCATCGTTGGGGTCAGTGGGAGGAATAGCGTCCCATCATTGGTGTCAGTGGGAGGAATAGTGTCCCATCATTGGGGTCAGTGGGAGGAAAAGTGTGCCAACATTGGTGTCAGTGGGAGGAATAGTGTCCCATCTTTGGGGTCAGTGGGAGGAATAGTGTCCCATCGTTGGGGTCAGTGGGAGGAATAGCGTCCCATCATTGGTGTCAGTGGGAGGAATAGTGTCCCATCATTGGGGTCAGTGGGAGGAATAGTGCCCCATCATTGGTGTCAGTGGGAGGAATAGTGTCCCATCGTTGGGGTCAGTGGGAGGAATAGTGTCCCATCGTTGGGGTCAGTGGGAGGAATTGTGTCCCATCGTTGGGGTCAGTGGGAGGAATAGTGTCCCATCATTGGGGTCAGTAGGAGGAATAGTGTCCCATCGTTGGGGTCAGTGGGAGAAATAGTGTCCCATCGTTGGGTTCAGTGGGAGGAATAGTGTCCCATCATTGGGGTCAGTGGGAGGAATAGTGTCCCATCGTTGGGGTCAGTGGGAGGAATAGTGCCCATTCGTTGGGGTCAGTGGGAGGAAAAATGCCAAAGGGCAGGATAAATGCCCAGGACTGTATCTGGCCCGTGGGTTGCAGTTTGGAGACCCCGCTGTACAGTGTAGACGGCAGACAAGCTCATAGGAAGCAAAGCCGTCTTTACAATGGTCGGGTTTTTACTTTCGGCCCTCAAAGTCCCAACAACCAGAAATCGGAGATAAGAGCTCAGGACAGCCAATCAGCTCCGTGCTCCTCCTGGATATATCAGGTGTTCGCGGGGTGATTAGTTACATTGTAATCTCTGACAAATTCCATCTCTGATATATAAAGACGGGACGCGGCCTCTACAAACGATCCCGCCATAAATCACTCAGCGCCGGGGAATTTGCTGGGAGAGAAGTTAATATGTTATTAGGTAAAAAAAAACTCGAATCTGTTACTTTGTCCACAAGGACAGCGGAGACGCGAATTGTATCCAGTCGCGTTCTCCGCGTCCCGCGCCTGACATTCCAACGTGTTACTAATTATCAGTGTCAGAGAACGCCGCTTATCTGCCGCCCCAAAACTGTTACTTCCTGGATGACGCGTTCTCTTCCACAGAATCAAGTCCCACAAGTGACACAAAAAGAGGCCCTGTCACCGTCAGCACTGAAAACCCGACGGATCCGCCCCGATCAACAATCTAAGGAGTCCAGCTGACGGGTCAGGACAGAGATAATAACCGACACAAGTCCCCCCATCACATCAGAGGTCCCCCATCCCATCTGAGGTCCCCCCATCACATCAGAGATCCCCCATCACATCAGAGGTCCCCCCATCACATCAGAGGTCCCCCCATCACATCAGAGGTCCTCCCATCACATCAGAGGTCCCCCCATCACATCAGAGGTCCCCCCATCACATCAGAGATCCCCCATCACATCAAAGGTCCCCCCATCACATCAGAGGTCCCCCATCACATCAGAGGTCCTCCCATCACATCAGAGGTCCCCCCCATCACATCAGAGGTCCCCCCATCACATCAGAGGTCCTCCCATCACATCAGAGGTCCTCCCATCACATCAGAGGTCCTCCCATTACATCAGAGGTCCTCCCATCACATAAGAGGTCTTCCCATTACATCAGAGGTCCCCCCATCACATCAGAGGTCCTCCCATCACATCAGAGGTCCTCCATCACATCAGAGGTCCCCCCATCACATCAGAGGTCCTCCCATTACATCAGAGGTCTTCCATCACATCAGAGGTCTCCCCATCACATCAGAGGTCCTCCCATCACATCAGAGGTCCCCCCATCACATCAGAGGTCCCCCATCACATCAGAGGTCCCCCCATCACATCAGAGGTCCCCCCATCACATCAGAGGTCCTCCCATCACATCAGAGGTCCTCCCATCACATCAGAGGTCCCCCCATCACATCAGAGGTCCCCCCATCACATCATAGGTCCCCCCATCACATCAGAGGTCCTCCCATCACATCAGAAGTCCCCCCATCACATCAGAGGTCCCCCATCACATCAGAGGTCCCCCATCACATCAGAGGTCCTCCCCATCACATCAGAGGTCCCCCCATCACATCAGAGGTCCCCCATCACATCAGAGGTCCTCCCATCACATTAGAGGTCCTCCCATCACATTAGAGGTCCCCCCATCACATCAGAGGTCCTCCCATCACATCAGAGGTCCTCCCATCACATCAGAGGTCTCCTCCATCACATCAGAGGTCCTCCCATTACATCAGAGGTCCTCCTATCACATCAGAGGTCCCCCATCACATCAGAGGTCCTCCCATCACATCAGAGGTCCTCCCATCACATCAGAGGTCCTCCCATTACATCAGAGGTCCCCCTATCACATCAGAGGTCCTCCCCATCACATCAGAGGTCCTCCCCATCACATCAGAGGTCCTCCCCATCACATCAGAGGTCCTCCCATCACATCAGAGGTCCCCCTATCACATCAGAGGCCCTCCCCATCACATCAGAGGTCCTCCCCATCACATCAGAGGTCCCCCTATCACATCAGAGGTCCTCCAATTACATCAGAGGTCCTCCCATTACATCAGAGGTCCTCCCATTACATCAGAGGTCCCCCTATCACATCAGAGGTCCTCCCCATCACATCAGAGGTCCTCCCCATCACATCAGAGGTCCTCCCCATCACATCAGAGGTCCCCCTATCACATCAGAGGCCCTCCCCATCACATCAGAGGTCCCCCTATCACATCAGAGGTCCTCCAATTACATCAGAGGTCCTCCCATTACATCAGAGGTCCTCCCATGACATCAGAGGTCCTCCCATCACATCAGAGGTCCCCCCATCACATCAGAGGTCCCCCTATCACATCAGAGGTCCTCCAATTACATCAGAGGTCCTCCCATTACATCAGAGGTCCTCCCATGACATCAGAGGTCCTCCCATCACATCAGAGGTCCTCCCATCACATCAGAGGTCCTCCCATCACATCAGAGATCCCCCCATCACATCAGAGGTCTCCCCATCACATCAGAGGTCCTCCCATCACATCAGAGGTCTCCCCATCACATCAGAGGTCCCCCATCACATCAGAGGTCTCCCCATCACATCAGAGGTCTCCCCATCACATCAGAGTTCCCCTATCACATCAGAGGTCCTCCATCACATCAGAGGTCCTCCCATCACATCAGAGGTCCCCCCATCACATCAGAGGTCCTCCATCACATCAGAGGTCCTCCATCACATCAGAGGTCCCCCCATCACATCAGAGGTCCCCCAATCACATCAGAGGTCCTCCCATCACATCAGAGGTCCTCCCATCACATCAGAGGTCCCCCAATCACATCAGAGGTCCTCCCATCACATCAGAGGTCCTCCCATCACATCTGAGGTCCCCCATCACATCAGATGTCCTCCCATCACATCAGAAGTCCCCCATCCCATCAGAGACCCCCCTTCACATCAGAGGTCCCCCCATCACATCAGAGGTCCCCCCATCCCATCAGAGGTCCCCCATCACATCAGAGGTCCCTCCATCACATCAGAGGTCCCCCCATCACATCAGAGGTCCCCCTATCCCATCAGAGGTCCCCCCATCACATCAGAGGTCCTCCCATCACATCAGAGGTCCTCCCATCACATCAGAGGTCCCCCCATCACATCAGAGGTCCCCCCATCACATCAGAGGTCCCCCATCACATCAGAGGTCCCCATCACATCAGAGGTCCCTCCATCACATCAGAGGTCCCCCCATCACATCAGAAGTCCTCTATCACATCAGAGGTCCTCCCATCACATCAGAGGTCCTCCCATCACATCAGAGGTCCCCCCATCACATCAGAGGTCCCCCCATCACATCAGAAGTCCTCTATCACATCAGAGGTCCCCCCATCACATCAGAGGTCCTCCCATCACATCAGAGGTCCCCCCATCACATCAGAGGTCCCCCCATCACATCAGAAGTCCCCCATCCCATCAGAGACCCCCCATCACATCAGAGGTCCCCCCATCACATCAGAGGTCACCCCCATCACATCAGAGGTCCCCCCATCACATCAGAGGTCCCCCCATCATATCAGAGTTCCCCCCATCTCATCAGAGACACCCCATCCCATCAGAGGTCCCCTCCCATCCCATCAGAGGTCCCCCATCCCATCAGAGGTCCCCCCATCACATCAGAGGTCCCCCCATCACATCAGAGGTCCCCCCATCACATCAGAGGTCCTCCCGTCACATCAGAAGTACAATCACAGCAGGTTTTGGGCAGGGGGGGATGGGGGGCGCACGTGCATGCTCTAGCCCCAGAAACAGGTAACGTCATACCAGTACATCCCTTTGCCAGTGCGAGCCGCGTGTCTGCAGAACATTGCGGGTGGGCGGTCCTTAAGTGGTTATTATTATTATTATTTTAGTTCCATTTTGTATTTGTATCATTCTCAGGGCTGGAAAAGATTCGCCTTTCCCTTTAAAGACGGGATTTTTACGTTTGGCGAGTTGTTATCCAATAACAGACCTCCGGCGCGCCGGTCCGGGGTGCGCGGGGATTATTTGCCGAGTGGAACCTTCCGGCGGTATTGGGATTGTTCGGTGATGATACGGTATAAACACGCCTGCCAGGCCAAGTACAAAGCTTCCCCTGTGTGATATTTATTATTGGACCGCGAGAAGAGCGCAAGTCCCTATTTACAAAACAAGCTTCGGGGGAGGGGGGGAGGGGATAATACAAGCGCGAGAAACACGTTCACCGCCAGAAAAATCAATCGACTCGAAAAACAAACTATTCATGCGTCCCGAGCCCTCTGTTCCGATCGTTCTGAAGATCCCCATAAACAACTACAACTCCACCCACTTCCCGCCCCCCCAGTGACATCATCATACATTGACAACGAAGGTGTCACCAAGACAGGAAGTGAAGGTAAATCCCCCCTGTGGGGGTCACAGTAATAGGATTAGGAAGGCCGATGTTAGACCAGCACATGACATAGAAATGTGCGGCGCGATTCGTTCCGAATCCAAATTCTGACCCATTTTTCGTTATTCGGAGATTCACCTTCATCGGAATTTCTGAATTGCAATCAGGGAGGTCCGGAGACCACTTGTGTAAGACCGAGTACAACCGCCGATACCGATACCGATACTTCTTTATAATGTCAGTTTTCAAAGCACAATACAGATTAGGTGGCACTGATGGGCACTGAAATGCAGCACTGATAGGATTAGGTGGCACTGATGGGCACTGAAATGCAGCACTGACTAATGGCTGGCACTGCCAGCTGGCACTGACAGATAGCTGGCACTTATAGCTGGCACTGACAGATCACTGGTACTGACGGCTGGCACTGACAGGTGGCTGGAACTGACAGATTGATGGCACTGACAGATGGCTGGAACTGACAGATGGTTGGCACTGATAGCTGGCACTAACAGATGGCTGGGACTGGCACTGACTGAAGGCTGGCACTGACAGATAGATGGCACTGATAGCTGGCACTGACAGATGACTGGCACTGACTGACGGCTGGCACTGACAGGTGGCTGGAACTGACAGATAGATGGCACTGACAGGTGGCTGGCACTCAAAGATGGCTGGAGCTGACAGATGGTTGGCACTGATAGCTTGCACTAACAGATGGCTGGCACTGACAGATGGCTGGCACTGAATGATGGCTGGCACTGACAGATAGATGGCACTGACAGATGGCTGGCACTGATGGCTGGCACTGACAGATGGCTGGCACTGATAGCTGGCACTAACAGATGGCTGGCACTGACAGATGACTGGCACTGATGGCTGGCACTTAATTATGGCTGGCACTGACAGATAGATGGCACTGACAGGTGGCTGGCACTGATTTGCAGCACGGATGGGCACTGATAGGTGGCACTGATGAGCACTGATAGGATTAGGTGGCACTGATGGACACATATATGCAGCACCGACGGATGGCTGGCACTGACAGATAGATGGCACTGACTGATGGCTGGCACTGATAAGGAGGTACTGATATGCAGCAATGATGAGCACTGATAAGTGGCACTGATAGAATTAGGTGGCACTGATGGGCACTGATATGCAGCACTGGCTGATGGCTGGCACTGACACATAGGTGGCACTGACTGATGGCTGGCACTGACTGATGGCTGGCACTGACTGACGGCTGGCAATACAACCATCTCCTGAAATTCGAGTTACAAATAGAATACATTTCATTTGGAATAGAATAGAAAAGAATCTAAAAGGATAAAATAGAATAAACAATTGAATAAAATAGAAAGAACGAATTCAGAGTCAAATAGAATAAATTTGAATTTGAAAAGAATAGAAAATAATAAAATTGAAATTAAAAGAATAGAATACAACACAATACAAATTTGAATAGAATAGAAAAGAATAGATTAGAATAAGAATAGAATAGAATGGAAAATAAACAATAGGATAGAATAAAATAGAAACAGAATAACCATCTTCCGAAATTTGAATTAGAATAGAAAACAATAGAACGGAATGGAGGGAGTAGAAAGAATATAAAAATCTCCCTGCAGCTGATCTTTTCCCCCTTTACTGACTTACCACGCCGTGTTCTGCACTGTGTCTCTGTGTGTGGTGGCGGCCATCTTGGTAGAGGCGGGGCTTTGCTTCCACATGTCAGATCTGCCCCCCCCCCATTTCCTCAGTCTCCCCTCCCCCCAGTGATCAAACTGTGCATTGTAACTTTGTAGAAGGAGGCGGAGGCATTTCCTCAGTCTCCCCTCCCCCCCAGTGATCAGACTGTACATTGTAACTTTGTAGAAGGAGGCGGAGGCATTTCCTCTCGAATGGCATTTCCTCTCGAATGGGGCAGCACTGATAGGTACTGATAGGCGGCACTGATGGGTACTGATGAGGCAGCACTGATGGGTACTGATAGGCGGCACTGATGGGTACTGATGAGGCAGCACTAATGGGTACTGATAGGCGGCACTGATGGGTACTGATGAGGCAGCACTAATGGGTACTGATAGGCTGCACTTAATGGGTACTGCTGAGGCGGCACTGATGAGTACTGGTAGGCAGCACTGATGGTTACTGATGAGGTGGCACTGATGGGTACTGATAGGTGGCACTGATGGGTACTGATATGCGGCACTGATGGGTACTGATAGGCTGCACTTAATGGGTACTGCTGAGGCGGCACTGATGAGTACTGGTAGGCAGCACTGATGGTTACTGATGAGGTGGCACTGATGGGTACTGATAGGTGGCACTGATGGGTACTGATAGGTGGCACTGATGGGTACTGATAGGTGGCACTGATGGGTACTGATAGGCGGCACTGATTGGTATTGGTAGGCAGCACTAATGGGTACTGATTAGGCAGCACTGATGGGTACTGATAGGGGGCACTAATGGGTACTTATAGGTGGCACTAATGGGTACTTATAGGTGGCACTAATGGGTACTGATAGGCACTGTCAGGCAGCACTGATAATCAGGACCAGTGTCGGGACAAGGTCACCTAGAGCCCAGGGGGCGAACATGCCAAACTGCACCCCTCCCCCAAGATGAATGAGCAATATGTGTTAGCAAAACAAATATATTAAACAATAATTATTATATATTATGAAACACGATTACACAATATTATTACAAAAAAAAAAGCAAGAAATTGTAAATTCTCATAAATAATTAAATCAATATTATTTTGATCCGTTGTTGCCGGGCGACTAACCACTGCCAGCCTGGCAAATGTTGGCACTTCTCTCCTACGTGTAAAAATCACAATTTTTTTGCTAGAAAATTACTCAGAACCCCCCAAACATTATATATGTTTTTTAGTAGAGACCCGAGAGAGAGGAAGAGGGGGAGAAGGAGAGAGAGGGGGAGAGAGAGAGAGGGGGAGGGAGAGGGGGAGAGAGAGAAAAAGAGAGAGGGAGAAGGAGAGAGGGGGAGAGAGAGAGAGAAAAAGAGAGAGGGAGAATGAGAGAGGGGGAGGGAGAGGGGGAGAGAGAGGGGGGGAGAGAGAGGGAGAAGGAGAGAGAGAGAGAGGAAGAGGGGGGAGAAGGAGAGAGAGGGGGAGAGAGAGAAAAAGAGAGAAGGAGAGAGAGGGGGAGGGAGAAAGAGAGGGGGGAGGGAGAAGGAGAGAGGGGCAGAGAGAGAGGGGGAAGGGGGAGGGAGAGGGGGATAGAGAGAGAGAGGGGGAGAGAGAGAGAAAAAGAGAGAGGGAGAATGAGAGAGGGGGAGGGAGAGGGGGAGAGAGAGAGGGGGGAGAGAGAGGGAGAAGGAGAGAGAGAGAGAGAGAGAGGAAGAGGGGGGAGAAGGAGAGAGAGGGGGAGAGAGAGAAAAAGAGAGAAGGAGAGAGAGGGGGAGGGAGAAAGAGAGGGGGGAGGGAGAAGGAGAGAGGGGCAGAGAGAGAGGGGGAGGGAGAGGGGGATAGAGAGAGAGAGGGGGAGAGAGAGAAAAAGAGAGAGGGAGAAGGAGAGAGGGGGAGGGAGAGGGGGAGAGAGAGAGGGGGGAGAGAGAGGGAGAAGGAGAGAGGGACAGAGAGAGAGGGGAGGGAGAGGGGGAGAGAGGGGAGAGAGAGAGGGAGAAGGAGAGAGGGGCAGAGAGAGGGGGAGGGAGAGGGGGATAGAGAGAGAGGGGGAGAGAGAGAAAAAGAGAGAGGGAGAAGGAGAGAGGGGGAGGGAGAGGGAGAGAAGGGGAGAGAGGGGGACAGGGAGGGAGAGGGGGAGGAGAGAGAGAGAGAGATGAGAGAGGGGGAGGGAGAGAGAGGGGGAGAGAGAGAGAAAATTATAGAGAGTTAAGGGAGAGAGACACAGAAACAGAGAGAGAGGAAAAGAGAGAAAGAAGGAGGGGGAGAAAGAGATAGAGAGAGATGGGGGAGAGAGAGAAAGAGAGAGGAGAGAGGGGGAGGGAGAAGGAGGGAGGGGGAGATAAATGGGGAGGGGAGACAAAGAGAGAGGAGAGAGAGGGAGGGAGAAAGGGAGAGAGGGGGCGAAAGGGGGAAAAGAGAGAGAGGGGGAGACAGAGGGAAAGAGAGAGAGAGGGGGAGGGAGAGAGAGAGAGAGATGGTGGAGAGACGGAGGGAGAGAGAGGGTGTAGAGAGAGGGGAGATGCAGAGAAAGAGGACAGGGGAGAGAGGAGAGAGAGAGGGGAGAGGGAGAGAGGGGGACAGGGAGGGAGAGAGAGGGGGAGGAGACAAAGAGATGGAGAGAGAGAAAGAGATAGGGGGAGAAGGAGAGAGAGAGGGGGGAGGGAAGACAGAGAGAGGAGAGAGGGGGAGGGAGAATGATAGAGAGAGGGAGAAAGGGGGAGAGAGAAAACGAGATAGAGGTGAGAGAGAGAGAGACAGAGACAGAGAGAGGAAGAGAGAGAGAGGGGAGAGAGGGGAGGGAGAAGGAGAGAGACAGAGAGACGGGGAGCGAGAAAAAGAGAGAGGGGGGAGAGAAAGAGAGAGGAGAGATGGGGGGGGAAGGAGAGAGGGGGAGAGAAATGGGGAGGGGAGACAGAGAGAGAGAGGAGAGAGAGAAAGAAGGAGGGAGGGAGAAGGGGAGAGAGGGGGAGCGAAAGGGGGAAAAGAGAGAGGGGGGGAGGCAGAGAGAAAGAGAGAGAGAAGAGAGGAGGAGGGAGAGAGGAGAGAGGAAAAGAGGGAGGCAGGAGGAGGGGAAGGAGAGAGGGAGAGAGAGATAGAGAGCGAGTGGGGAGGAGATATGGGAGAAGATGGAGATAGGAGAGAGGGGGGCAGACAGTTTTCCTATAGCTTTTTTAATTAATTTGTAAAGGGGGAGGGGAAGGGTGCTGCTGGAATAAAAGTGGACCTTCTGCTTGTCAAGAATGGTCTCCTTGAATAGAAACTCACACCCCGCCTCCTTGGGTTGATATAATAAAGGCATAAAGCCTGCACACTGCAAGTGAAGTTCCTCCAGAGTATATATACTGACGGTGTCATTAGTGCAATGGACGTGTCAGTAGGGCGGAGATTGGTGTCAGTAGGACAGTGGATGGTGTTAGTAGTTTTTTATTATTATTCCACACAATTATATATATATATTTACAATTTTGATTTTAGGAGTCTCATTAAGGGGGGGGGGGTCTAATAGCATACTAGCTCATCATGTGGCACTTACCTGACATCGAAGCCCCCGAAACGCTCGTCATTCCCCTCCGCCGCCGCTGCCATGTCCACTCGGAGCGTCTTCCTTATATCGCCGCTGCGGTGCTGTGACTGGCCAGAGTGGTGATGACGTCACTCTCGCGCATGCGCGCGGGAACGGCACGATCCCCACACATGCGTGGGTTTCCGGCATTATCCCATTGATAAAACCGGCACGCTCAGTGCGCCTGCGCCGTTGTCTACGACGTGCCTGCGCCGTAGACATTTGTGCAGTGTTTTCTGCCTGGTGTGGAGAAAGCCTCTTGAGGGGGGCGAGCAGGAGTGTCAGGACACCCTCTAACACACAGCTCCTTTCTCTATCTGCAAAGTAGAGGGCGTCCTGACTTGCCTGCTCGCCCCCTCCACACCAGGGAGAAAGCCTTGCATTACTGTGTGGAGTTACAGACAGAAGAACAGGAAGTGAGGATTTCTCAGAAGAAATAAGGACATTTAAAAGCAAAATGGAAGGATGAGGTAAGTGAAGGAGGATGCACTAAGGTAAAGGAAGCTATTTAGGGGAAAAAAAATCCTTTACAACCCCTTTAACCGTGTAGGTTAAGGAGATATTTCTTGCACCTTTAGGTAAGCCTTAGAGCCAGATCCACAGACGAAGTACGCCGGCGTATCTACTGATACGCCGGCGTACTTTCAAATTTCCCGCGTCGTTTCTTTAGTTTGAATCCTCAAACCAAGATACAACAGCATCTGGGTAAGATCCGACAGGCGTACAGCTTCGTACGCCTTCGGATCTTAGATGCAATACTTCGGCGCCCGCT